>NW_020955581.1:239620-263580 GCF_003031625.1 Empidonax traillii
GTGAAACTCCCAGAATCTCTAAATCAGGAAAATAATTTCTCAGAGTAATTAACTGAAATGTTTATCCAGCTACCTGAAGTTCAGCAAAATAAAAAAGCGTTCTCTGTCTTTATGCTGAATAGTTGAAATTCCTGCTCTAGCTCTTTCGGCAGCGTGAATGCTGTTTTCTGACACTTAGCACACTTAGCCCAGGCTTTCAGGGGCTTGTTTCACAAGTGCTAGCTCTTAGGCAACTAGAAGTGGTGTTGAAGAAGTCAAATCCATTTCAAGGATTTGGTGATATACAGCACCATAAGCTTTGAAATATTGCAGACTGCAGTAATACCCTTGTAATCTTCAACAGCATTAACAGTTTAAACAGCCAGGTCTATATAAATTGGTTTAAAATCAATCAGGTAGGATTCACTAATTCAAATTAACAGCTATAAGGGCTATATTATGAACTATCAGATGTTGCAAATTAGGAAGTAAAAGCGTGATACAAGGCTTATAGAAATCAAAGTAAAGACTTCCATTAGCATTACTGTGCTTATTTTATCCCCTTACATGGGTTCCCATAACAAAGATACCAAGAATACTGAAACACGGTAAGTAACTTGCTCATCTGGACAATTTTGCTCTACTTGCTGTCGTTTATGATACTACCTATTGCACTCAGTGACACTGTACTTGATAAAAAAACTATAGTTCTTTACGTGGTAGCAGGTCTAAGAACACCAGTCATTCATCTGAGCCCATGGTAGATGCTGTATAAACACAAACAGAAAGGGCAGTCCCTGACCTTAGTGCCTGACAGTGTGCCACTGTGAGGGTTTCTTATGAACAGTCTGTCAACAGTAATTTTTGTCTATGGAGTTCTCTGATTCTATGTATAGTATTTCAGACAGGGATCTCTAAGTTTGTAATTTGATCAGAAAAAAAATCATGGCAAATTTATTAATGGTTTTCTTCATTCAGAATCTTGGAGTCACTCTACCTGTAAAAAGATAAAACAAAACTTTATTTCTGTGAGTTCAGATCTACTCTTTAGCAGAGTATATATCTCTTATATAGATTCAAACTGACTATTTCCCACAGAAGATTTTATGTTCTAAAAATAAATGCATGTCCTTTTTCTTTTGAGGTGGGAGGAAGGGTGGTATGAGGATCATCAATGAGAAAGGGATAAAAATCTGTATTTGTCTTTTCAAGACTATGAAAAAAAACCTGCTAAATTTGTTTTTGTGGCTTGGAAAGCATTTTCCACAAGCTATTACCTAAGAAACGTGTCTTCAGATTGATGTATGATGAGCTATTAAGTGAAAATGTATTGTGTCATGTGGTTTGTCCCTGAATTATATGAGAAGGAATCCATGTGGAACAAAAAAAAAGGAGAGGAAATAAATTTCTTCTTTATTTTAACACGGTTTCATGTAGACTTATAATTATGAAGTGATGTGTTACACTAGTGTATAATTGCTACGCTCTGGAGAGCCGGGGCAGGTGTCTTAGGCAACTCAGGTTAAGGTAAAGTCAATCTGGATTGGCAACACATGGAACATGGGGAAAGAAACAAGGCATTTCAGAGTGAGGGAGGTGGCAGAAATTGATCAGGCATTGAGTTCATTATGTGGGGTTTAAGACCAGGACTGAAGCAGCCTGGACTCTCCCCACTGCTTGACCTTCATTGAAACCAGATGAAATACAGTAAATGTTATGTATCCCATATCTAAGCTGTACCATCGCCCTCAAAGAAAATACTAAATGGATGGATTGCCTCTGTCACCCACAGAAGAAATTTTGTGGATACAGAGAAGAGAAATCTGACTCTCTTTGAGGCCCTATTGAATTCAGTGCTAGTGCGTTTTAATCCAGCAGAAAGTGCTGATAGCTCTATTCTTTCTTCCTCAGTTGATTTCATGAAAATTAATTTTCAACATTCACATCTAATCAAATCACAAGCTAACATTATATGCAAGCATGAAAAAGATGACACCTTATTCCATAAGTACACATTTGCTACTAACTTTCAAATTATATTAACAGAGTTCATACGGTATTAGTCAAATCCCTGTCATTAAGAAATGGTACTTCATAATAAAGCTGATAATAGGATACAAAGATCCTAAAATGATTAGATGATGACTTGTTAAAGGGAATTCCTTTTTGTCATAACCAGTGATTTTCAGTTTACTCTAACAGAGATGATATCTCTGATGGGAGATAGTAATATAATAGAAATCTGGGAATGGAAAAAAGGAAACTAAAGATTAAAGAATAGAGTCAATGATTTTGTAGAACCAGGATGATTCAACTTTAAAGGCATTGTTGGGGAAAATAAGGCAGTTCTAAGTCAGATCCTATGCCACTTCAGACCACTGTTCTGTCAAAGACCCCCTCTGCTCCTATGGGCATGAAATGTCTTCCAAAGCATGGTTACAGTTAAATAAGTCTTCATACAGAAAGCTTTCTGCCCACACTGGAGCAAGAGCCTTTGCTGGCAGTTGGCAATGGCAAAGTTCTGAAAGTTCTGTTACAACTGATAAGAAAAATATTGAACTATTAGGATCTTTTTTTCAGGGGATTGAAAGACCACTTTTCACCAAGTCCAATTATTTGAGCTGACCAACATATCAGCATACCTCTCTCATCAACATTTTAACCTTACCCTTGTATAGATAGGCCAGAATTTCTGGGTCTTGTTTTGGATATACCACATTAACTAAATATCAACAGGTCAGGTTTAATTAGCGATTTTTATGTGTATTCCTGCACTGGTAGCAAAACATGATTTTTGTGATGGCAAAAGAAATGTACCTTCAGATCATCATAGGAATGCTTGACAGCCTCTCATGTCCCATCACAGCACCTACTAGAGTTCAAGCTATGCTTTAAGAAAGGACTTTTCCTTTACAGCCTGCACACACAAATAATGTTGGTACACGCATCTTTCTTAGTGGAAGTTAGCTGCACTCCTTTTGTTAATTGTCTTTAATGTAGGAGAAGGAATGTCATCTAAATGATTTGGGCCCCTGGGTGAAAACTTATACGATTTTTAAAAGAAAAACACTGTAGTGACTGAATGTCAAAGCTGTGATTAAAAAGCAAAAAGCTGACATGGATACCACTGTAATAGAGTATGTCTCAGTGGGAACCCACTGCCACCATCAGCTTTTTACAATTTTTGTACTGCTAATATGATAGGAAATGCACCACTAGGAAAACAGTTGCATATCCAACTCTCTTATTTCATAAATTATTACTGTATTACCTTCTGAATATCCCAATGAGTATAGCAGCATCAAAATATGATGTAAAAACAGTAAAATCAAGCAAACAGCTATTATTGAACTGTTAGATGTGTACAACATTTTTAAAAATTCCTTTCTCTTTATTTTTATGCTGAATAAATTAACAGTTTGCAACAGATAGGGTCATTCAACCACCTCTGTGGTACCCTTGCTTCTGAGTTGGAACAGGGTAGCTAATTACTACTGGGAATGTTATGTGACAGGTTTTAAGAGTGGGTAAACTGGAGAATGACTTTTGATATTCAAATTCACTCTCGTTTCCATATTCTGCTGCTGGCACTTAAAAAGGAAGATGTAAAATGTGTATCATCATGCACTTGGAAGGGCTGAGAACTCACACAGCTTCTTCTTTCTCAGGTCTCCATCTATGAGCCAGTTGGAGCAAACTTTACCCAAGAAAGATGAAAAAAAAAGTATATAAGGAGTGTCATATTCTCACATCTTCAGGAAATTCTGGAGGATGGTACCGCAGAAGCCATCATCTCTGTGGGAGGGAGAAGGTTCTTCAGTCAGTGCTTGTGTCCTTAGCCTGACTGATCCTGTGGCCTCACAGAACATGTCTATTCTATTTCATGGGAAACTCCACAATTTAAAACAAATTCCTATTTTGAGCAAATATATTAAAAGGTGTTTTCATCAGATTTCATTAACAGGAAATTAATTTAAAATAAAAATTCGGCATAATGTATTTTTGAATCGTTTATCCCATAATTTTCCTTTATGTTGTGTTAATAATTCATTTTCAATATTTGAAAATAAGTTTGTTTTAAAAAGAAAAATTAAATATTCCCCTTCAAAAAATTGAAAATGTTCAGTCGTTCTTATCAGAAAGTATTTTTCAAGGGAAATTAGAGTGAGGTATTATTGCAATAACCAATTGCACCACTTGCCAATCAACGTTTTCCAGTGGAGAAATACTTTATCATAAGATCTATGAGAGCATCATTCCTTCAGAATAATAAAAATAGGAAGGTGAAGATTGATATGATTTGTCTGAAGGTGAGAAGTTCTATTTAAAACTGTGTCAAAGTTCATTTGGGAGATACTCATCTTTACGGATAGCCCAGAATATAAATCATGTCCTGGCAAACAGTAATAATAATGTCTTTCACAGAGATATCATTAATATTTGTAGTTTATATGGCTACAATTCAAAATAAAAAGGTTATCATGGTGCAATAAACCAAAGAAGTAAGCTCAAATAGTTTATGACTTCATTAAAATGGTGAGCTATAATTGCAACCTTGCAATCAGCAGATGCAAATGTTCTATTTGTAGTACTGCCAGTTTTATTTAAAGTATAACTTTCTCTTCTGAGAAAAGGAGCTTATCCTATTTTTTGGGGATTTCAGTGCACCAAAAGTTTGTTCTTTGGAAATACAGTAGCAGCACAGAAAGGAATTTGGCTTATGAGGTATCTGATGCCCTTTTTGTACCTTTATGATGTGCCTCAAGAAATAGCACTGGTTGTAAAATACAAAAGGGCTGAAAAGAATGTAGTTATCATGACAGTATATGTGTCCAGACTGCAAGCCGGAAAAGTGTCACTGATAGTTGGGACATAATTGACCGCAGTGTATGATAAGCACATTACTGATTGATTAATGTGACCTAGTTGTATTTGAAACGTCAAAGAGGAAAATTGAGTTGTCATTTTATATCATGTTCTTTTTCAAGTAACAGATAAATATTATAATTAATGACTTTTCACTAAGGTTATCTAAAAAATTTAAGGAATATTAAACATCACATTATTCACAGTCATCATAGGTGACTATGTTATTGATGAATATTGATAAATCTTTGCTTATATGAAACAGGCACCAAAAGAAGTTCATATACTTAAATAATGCTTTTTAATAAGATATCTCTGCCGATTACATTTTTTTTTTAAATCATTTACCTTAGTGAATTGACTCAATTCACCAAGTTCCTTTTACAATTTTGTAAGGTTTTATTTGTACTTAGTCCAGGGCAAACTGGGATATTGATTTAGAAGGTTTAAGTTTGCTTCTGTTGAAGTCAATTGCAAAACTCCTGTTGTCTAGAAAAGGATTGAGAGTTCACTCATGCCTTGATATTGGTTTTCCCTATTTACACAAAAGAACCTTGAATTTTCTCAGGTAGTTGAAAAAAATGTGCTTTAGTCAGTTAATTTCCAAAAGACATTCTCAGCCTTGAAGTAGATCTCAAAGAATCCTCCAAGCTATTACACATAAAAAAAAAATACCAAAAAGCATCTGCTGCAAGATACTGAAATGGTATTACTCACTATTTGCCTGAAGTATACCTGTGAAGGGAACTCCTTATGACTAGAGGGATTCTTTGCCAGAAAATGCAAAGTCTCTAGCATTTCAGAGGAAAAGGAAAAAAAAAAGTGAGAGTAAAAAGTTTAATTGTATTGTTTCAACTTTCATATTTAATTTTGGCAAGTTTTGGATTTGTGTCATGTCTTTCAGATCAAAATTTGTTTGAACTTCATAGTAATATAGTAAATTAAATTGATGATGGCATCTTACGATGACCTATGAAATCCCTAAGTGTCCAAAGTTCTTTCAGTGTTTTGACTTCTTGATATCAACTCAGCTGTGCAAATGCAGGATTCTCGTGTGACTTGAAGTGCTTCAGACTTGGAGATAGGGGCACAGTTGTGACACTTGAACCCTGGGAGATATGCTCCACCCAGGTTCAACACCCAAAAGGTAGCTGGGATCCCCCAGGGCTCCTCAGGTAGCTCTGAGCACCTGCATTCAGGTACAGGGCTGAGCCCTAAAGTGTCTATATTAGAGTGGGCTGAATCCTCCTTTTCTCATTTGAGTGTATTAGCCAAAACTGCAGAGATAAGATGGAAGCTTGGCCCTCTAGTTCACCTGTAAATATTTGTAGACATCCAGATCCTCATGTTTTAGTCTGAGGCTGAATCTCAACCTTTGTTATGTGGGCAAATATTTTTCAGACTTATATGAATCACTGGAAGAGTATTCTGGTTTATCTGTGATAATTTCAAAAATATGGGGCTGGTCTCCCTTGGCACTAGACTCTAGAAAGGGGTGGGCTTCATCAGAAGAGTGAGTGGGTCAGGGAATGAGTCAAATTTACCACAATACATTTTTAATTTTCTTACATTACCCTTTTTTCAGAGGAGAAAAATACCAGGTAGAGACTTGCTAACTTGTTTGGTAAGTCAAATCAGGCTGCCATCTCAAATCTTGTGAGTTTTCCCATGGTAGGTCACACTCCATCCTCGAGTCCAATGTTAGACAATTAACATAGTCTTGAGTTTTGGATGTGAGAGAAGATTAGTTTTTCACCTGAGACTAAATAAGGAAGGATTGAGCAAAATTTCAGCCTCTCTCAACCAGTTAGTGCAGCAAACGTGGTACATGTGGGTGAGGCAGTGAGCAGGAATCAGTGGACAGAGGCTTAATTTCTGTCCTTATCCTCTATCCTCCACCAGGCTAGGACATAAGTGGGGAAGGCATCATTGTGGTCCGGGAGTTATGTTGTCTGGTAGGATAAAGCAACACACCTTACCTTAATCAAAGTGATGCCTAAAATACAGCCTCGCCTACAGCTTGTGGTTAAGATTTTGAGGATCCCAGATACTGCTGCACTGGAGTAGTGGTGCCACTGACACAAACCAGAGAAAAGCACAAAGGCCAGGTCTGTTTCTCTTAACCCTAAATCATGTCATCATCACCCCTCAGCCACCTGCAGCAAAGTCAAAGAAATTGCCCCAGGATATTCTCAAAAGTAGCTGACTGCGTTTTTACTTCTCTGTTTTTCCCAGTAGTGGGATATTAGCATGCAAGCACACGTGCAGAAGTGGTCAGCAAGTGGAGCATAGGACCCCTCGGGTGGGAAAGGACATCAGGAGGACACCTCACACAGCCTCTCTCCAAGTAGGCTGGCAAAAAGACCGGTGAGAGCAAACAGGTGCTGACCCTGCCTCTGAAGTCGGTCATCAGGAGCCAACCTGCCATAAAGCTGCTTAATCTTCCAAGGAATTGGAAAACAAAATTGTATCCTTCTAAAAGGCAAACAGTTGTCCGACACAGTTGTGCACTTTGAGTACTGTTTTGAGCAAATGTTTAATTACAAAAGGATGTTGCCTAAATTGTCATAATTAATCTGAACCTGTGCTAGAGTTCACAACAGCCAAGACTTTTTACACTGGTGAATCATTCTCATTGAAATACTCTGTGCTTAAATAGCAGGAACAGCTGCTATTAGAAACGTCTGTAATAGCTTTTATGAAAGCTATGGCTAATTTAGAGCCCAATTAAACCTCAGAAATCCAATTATTTCTGAATAACATAATTGCAAAAAGTAACTAGCATTGTAAGTATGCACTAGTATTATGGAAGATGCTTTAATAAAAGAAAATCAGTTCTGAGCTGCTGAAAATATCTGTTCTTAAGGATGTTCTGCAAATTTCAAAATTCTTCTATTTTCACTGCTTTGCATTGGGGGCAAGTAAACCTTCAGGGTGTTCTATAACTGTGATTACATGCATTTCATGGGTCCACTTGGAGAGCAGATAAAAGATGCTAGGGCAGAGCCATTTATACAGGCTCTTGACTAACCTCAATTGAATGAGACTAATTATTATCTTGCTGCAATTGTGAGTTTGGCCACCTACACACATGAAAAGAATAAAGAAGATATGGCAGACCAAGCTCCTACTACAGACTGAGAGTTTTGCTGCTGATGGGAAAGAGAATTGCTTTTACACTGCCCATGGCTTTGCTGCCATCCTGGTGGGTGGGCTGTGGTAGAAACCCACCAATGAAGTGCTGCCCCTGCAGCTCTTGGCTGCAGCTGGTGAACTCACAGGACCACTGACCTTGTGGCATGTCTGCCTCAGCTCTGTAGTACTGTAACTTCCTACTGCTGAAAGGGGTCCTTGAAAGCTCTCATAGGTAGGCAGAACAGAGAATTTCCGCTTTCTCAAAATTGTAGGAGACACTATTTACAATTTTGTGCATTCAGGGCTTTGCATGGCATGTAGGTGCAGATGAGTGAAGAGGAATTATGATAGCATTGTAAAATCCTTCATAAATTCATGGCCAGACTCTAGCTTCAGCATTTCCACAGAAGCAGAGGTAGAAATTTCACCTAACCTGGCTATTTGCAGTAACTGTACAATTTTTACCCACAAAGCCACAGTTCAACTTTCAATTCCTATTTAGCAGAAATCTCCGTCTTGAATCAACCAGAGTTTTGCTTGAGTGAATATTTTCTCTGTTCAAAGGTAGCTTACTGATTTCATTGCAATCTGTATTGTGAAAGACAACATGAATAAAGCCCTGACCCTAAAGGAAGGTGGAGGAAGGGGAAAGAATGGCCTGCTGGAAGGAGTAAGGATTTTCAATTTGCTGTATATGTTAATCATCTCACCCGCTCACCCATATGCAAGGAAAAAATATTTCATGAAATTGTTGAATTCCATTACATGAATACTTGTTAAACAAACAAATAACTTCAAATGAGTAGGGAGCTGGTGCAACAAGGTTATCAGCTTAACACTCTGTAAAGCTTTGCACACAGCATCTCCCAGTTTGATGAAGTTCAAGGTCAATCAAGCTAAAATACTTTCATTTTTTTAAACGCATTTGAGTTATGATCACTTAAAAAGCTTTCTGTATAGAGTTGACAGAAGGAATTTATTATTTCAGTTCTGGAAACAAAAGAAAAGAAATGAAATAAACTCTAACTCCAAAGTGTAAATTATGATAAGAAAAAGGTCATCTTCCACATAAGCTCCTGTCTATTTGGCATGCGTAGACACAGTAACTTTGTTTAATATGTATTGGAAAATAATTGTCCTGAAAGAAATCAGATAAATAAAATGTAAGGCTCTAGTTCTACATTTTGATTTTGGAAGGTGAGTAGATGTTTAGGATTGACACAAATAACTTGCTAAGTACTGTTTAGGAACAGGGCTCACAGTCCCAAGTTGAGAACATTTCAGTGCTAGAAAAATATGTTTTTGTTAATGATGCTTTCATCATGAGTAAATGTTTGAAAACTACATTTGCAGATATCAAGGTTAGATGAAGGATTTCTCCAAATATTACCAAAGCAGTGATCAGGAAAAGGTTGCACAAATAGAGTGCATTTTAGCATTGTTGCCTTTGTGAACCAACTAAAGAAATCATCTCAGAATGATTTTGCTAGTGCAAAGCATAACGCATTGTGTAGTTGAAGGAACTCAGCCAGAATCCAGTTTAGTGAATTATAGGTCTTTATAACCAAATGCTTTGTTGATTTTTTTTTTAAATTTGGTTTTACCATTATGTCAAATTTACGTTTGAGGTATAATTAGCCAGTTTGATTACAAAAAAATTGACTATAATTTGAAAATATGAATTAACATAAAATGACAAGCATTAAAAGTTAATATCAACTCAATGTTCATTCTTTTGCATTCAAATGAACCTTAATAAGTTATTACGTCCATCTAAATATCAGTATAATTTTCAAGTAATACACAACATGTAATCTACCTCTCTCCCTAACCCTCTATTAACTCTATTATTCCTCTACAGTTTGTTACTCCAATAAACCATTTTAGAACTACATTATTTCATTTTTCATGTAAAGTGTAAAACTTGGACTTAGAAATACAATTTTGATGCGCCCTAGACCTTTAGTGACCATTTGCTGTGTTGACTCTAAATATACTGTTACAGCCCATGGTCTTTCTCTGAAATGCAGAGAAAGAGGTAATAACTGAATTTCAACAAGCAAATCAAGCCAATTCGTTTAGAATTATGATGCTTGGCTTTCTAATGCATATTCAGAGTGGTAGAAAAGAAAGTGTGAAATTTAATTGTACCATAAAACTGTCATGAGAAAATATATATTGAATATCAAGCAGATTACATTTCTTCAGTAGTGATAATCTGTGCAGAACTTTATTTAAAGAACTGCTACATTTCTAATGCTCTATTTCTGGACAGAGAAGAGTTCTAAGAGCATCATCATTGAAAAAAGTGACAAAATATGATGCATTTGATCCATCCTCTAGAGTTGAATGTTTCCACACACACTCTGTCTTTTTAGTACAAAAGGCAAAATAGTGAAAAGAGTAAAACAGCTCTTGTAGTGTTTTCTGTTTTTACAACAGTAGCATCAGCCCAATGGCAGTCCGGAAGCTACAAAATCAGCGAAGTATCACATGATACCATTACATGTTGTAAATCCCATCACCTATGGAAACACACGTTATGATAACATAATTTCTATTGCACTTCCAGCAATTCATTTTATGCGCACATATGAACTCAGACATTAAAACTATTTTTTTATCTTCATACCTCTTTAATAAAGTAAAATTACTGGCTGATACATACAAAATAGAATTCTTGTGTACACACCACGACATGTGAACACATATGTGTCCACCAAGACGTCTCCGAGAAATGAATTTTCATATTTTAATAAAGTGTTTTTATATCTGTCAATGGACATGCTGAATGGAACTAACTCACATTTCTTGGAGTCCAAGGAAACAATCCTGAGCTGACTGTTAATACTGATAATAAATCTGCCTGAATTTCTTTCATCTGTCATTATGTGAAACATTCCTCTTTTTACCAAAATAGAGAGATGGCACTGGAGAAGTTGTGTTCATTGTGTTCAAATCTATTTCCAGAGCTGATTGAAAATAGAAGGTGCAGGGGTGCATAAAAGCATTCCTCCATGCTATGGTCACAGATAAATAAAAAATGAGTTGAAGTCTTTGGTCCAGGTGGTACTGACAGTGAAGTTTTCATCAGGCACAAACAAAAATCCCTCACAAGAAAATTGTTATAGGAATTTGCACGAAGAAACTTATGAGGAACTCTGACGTCTGTCTCCAGCTGCCTTTCTCTCAGCTGAGAAATCTTCTCATCACCTGCCAGTGACCTTATGGATGACCCCTGTGAGAGATACAGTGAATACATCTGAAGAAGCAAAACCTGTTGACCAAAAAAGAACAATTTAATCAGTGATGATCTTGACCTCATAGATAGAGTTCATAATAAAGGACTTAAGTAGTTTGCATAACTTACTCCTTGCAGTGATTTATATTACTTGAATGTGCCGGCTGGCCATGTCTAATCCAGTGCCTTGCGTCTTTAGACCCTTGTGGGATGTATTCAAGGGTGAAACTTTTCATGTAGTCTTTGCTTTTCAATATGCCAGAACAGAGAGCAGTCTCCCTGTCAAATCAATGAAAAATAATACCTAATACTAGGACACATGGGTGCTTCTACCCTCAGGCCACTGGATGAAATCCAGCATAGTTTCCAGTCCTATTCTGCTCCAAAGACTGTTACCGAGTGACAGGTGTCTGGTGGTCTGGTTTTAATGAGTCAGTCTTATTAGCCCTTTTCTGGTGGCAAGGTGCTCACATGGCTGCTAACTGATCCTCTTGTCACAGCAAAAATATGGAATACCTAAGCAACTCTGGAAAGTAAATTGCTAGTTTAACCCCAAGGCAAGTCCTTCCATAGCATGTTTTGTCTGAGGCAGAGGCCTGTGTGCCCACATCTTGTTTGTCTTATGCCTTTTCCAACGGACAATAGGACTCTCAATGGGGCATTCTGTGAGAGCACTGAATAGATTTTGAAAGAAAATATTTTCATGTTTCCAACACATAGTAAGGAAAAACATCATATTACCTTTACGCAATTCACCTTGTATATTTCTGGTATCTTTTTGACAGTATACAGTTTCAGGGGTTTTGAGAAGACCTATGGTGTCCTCCAGGGAAGTGAGAATCTGAGAGAAGCAAGAAGCGCTGTGAGATGAAGAGTGGTGGAACCTGGGGCAAGATCAAAATGAAATTATCAAGTCATGGTGGGTTGTGGTTTGCTCGTATGTCCTGTTTCCTATTGTGCACATGGTTTTGAGGTCTTTCTCTTAAGCATATAGACCATTAGCAAAAGTTTGCCTCATCTGACAGGTGAAGGCTGAACCAAGGAGGTCAGACAAAGGGATATCCAGATAAAAGGTTGCAATAAGAAATCCATTCTTGCACAGTCTTCTCAGACATTCCTCCACTCCCCATGTCTATGAGAGAGTACACACACAAATACTTATTTTTCTTCCCATAGTTGTAGTTGGATGCCTTTTTTTAGAGCCAGTCTGCCCCATGAGTTTCAGCAGACTCGATATAATGTGGTACACTAGTGAATCAACACACTTGTTAGCTGGGAAAAGGCTCCCCTTAGCTTCTTTAGGAGCAAGTCACAGAGCGTTCCCAGCACAACAGAGTTACAGAAACTGCTGTATTTATTAAAAGTGTGGTAGTGTTCTTGATTACATTTACATTCATGGTTAATTGCTAGCACTGCTGAACATATGAAAAGATAACTATGACAATAGTGCAGGTTATTTTTAAATGGTTATATGAATATACATTTTTTAAATGACAACATTAAGTGCATGTCTTTATCAAATGAAAAATGTATGTCTGCTATTCATTCATTAGCAAAAAAATTTGCATCCATGGTAAAATATTTGGTTTTGACTGAAAGAAGGTTCATTATAGCTCTGAAACAAAAGTGGAGAATGAAGTGGAAATATTCTCTGATTTTTTCTTGGCAGTGCGCTAAAACAGTGAGTAACACAGCTGAGAGTGCTGAGGATTCTGAAGATTCCTAGTGCCTACAACACAGATGTTGTTCACACCTCGGCTACTCTCATTAGCAGAAGATAAACACTTGTGTGTAAGGAAAGGGCAAACAGACCACTCCATGTGTACTGAATTTTTAAAAATATGCAACTGAAAATATACACTGACACCTGTTTCAAAGCATACTAGCAGCACACTGAAATTTATGTTCTGAGTCTCTCTTCAGCTTCTTACTTCTTAATGCACTGTCAATGAGATTGCTGACTGTCCTTTTGGTGCAATGCAAGAGTTAGAAGGTTGAGTGATAAGATTTCTGATCTCTCTGTCACAAATATGAACTCTGACCCAGAAGAAAAAGGCTTGCGTGCACTTAGCTTAGAAAGAGAACTTCATTGCCCAGCAAGAAGAAACTCTGAATGTGCATGTTTCAAAGAGTGCAAATGAAATTTTTGTGACTCTCAGGCTGGCAGGCAAATTAAGCAAAATAGAAGAGATGAACAGTAAGTGTGTATGCTGGAAGAACATCATAGTGGAAGACGTGGTGGAATGGATGGATCTCCAGCAGTGTGATCTCTATTTGCAATGTTAGTTTCCTATTCTGGACCTCTGATCAGCAGTAACTTAAAAAACGTTATTCAAAAATCTCTTTCGTCATTTACACTGAACTGGCAATGTTATACACTAATACCATTGTCCAAGAACAAATGCCCTTCAGACCTTCAGTAATTTGTTGGTTTTGAGTAAGTCTATGACAAATTGTTATACTGGGGAATACTTGGCAAATTCCAATTATATGGGTTTTTTTTATGATTTCTTTCTCCAGACAGTGCTATGATGTATTTGGTGCGGTAGCAAGACCCTGACATTGAAAATGTGGGTTTAATTAGTAGCAGTGAACTTCTCCTATATGCTGTCACTAAGTTCTCTCCGTGGTGTTTTATTGGTGTAGGACTGCTTTTATCACCAGAAGGATATGTGCAAAGCCCATTGAAGTCAGAGAATATTAGCAGGCACAATGAAGGCAAAAATGACATCCCTTAAAATGGGAACTAGTGAGACACTTCTGAAGCTGTCATTCTGTGTTTTGCTGAAAGCTGGAACTTCTTCAGACTAGGCGACAGTCCAGAGAGAACACATCTTTTTCAAAAAGTTCTTCATAATTCATTTCTATATGGTGTAATAATAACAATAATAATCTTCCAGTATATTCTGACTCACAAGTCACTTACAGTTTTGTTGGTGACATTCAGTGGCAATTGAATCAGCCTCACAGGGAAGGAAACCTTTACAATAACAGTTAAGGGAAATGAGAGGAATGAGCCATTCTGGTCCCTAAAGACTTTAAATCCTACGAACATTTGCTTTATCCTTGTTCTCCTTTGGAGGTGAGTGGAATTCATCCTTGTTTCTGGACTTGCAGTAGAGCTCAGCTGCCAGGGTGATTGCACAGGGGATTTGGAGATCAATCAGGATCCAAGCCAAGCCTTAGCATCTCAGTTCCTTTCTGCAGTAAGTGATTCTTTTATATGAGAAGGCAGAAAGCTATACTGTTGAAATCAATGAAAAAACCTCCTGCTGCCTTCATAGAGGCTGATTTTCATTTTAAAAAGAGATGGTATGTTTAATGCTGCTGAAACAAAGAGTTTCAATAGGAATCTCCTAGTAAACATGTTGATTGATCCTGGACACCATCTTGAATAAAAACTTATTTTGTGGTTCAGATCACAAAGAAAATCAGGTAAACTTAAAAATCCTGGGAGCTTAGAAGTAAATAAATACATGGCTTAAAAGCAGTCACCTTCTCCACTGGAGCTATTCAGACTCACATGGTTACCTGCTGAGAATGCCCCTCTCACCCAAGAGTGCAATAAACTTGCTTATCCTACAGAAATAAGGAATTTACTTGTGAGCAACAGCTTGAAGAACTAAGACTTTTAAATTAGTGGTAAAATCATGATGGCTGGCAGGTCACAAACCTAAAGGTAAATTGTTTAATATGTGCTTTCAGTTGTGTTGCTGAGCTTAGGAAGGGGAGTAGGAGCATTGCTTCTCTGCACCCACTGCTGATGTGTGGTTGTGGAGCAGAGGAGGACAATGAGATAGGATGGTGGGAACCTCGTACCTCATGAGAAGCAGGTCCTAGGCCCAGGTACCTGGACAAGCAGGACACGCACATGAGATCCTAAGGAGTGATTAGGGAGAAGGGCAAGGAAGACAGTGAATAAGTGTAAGCTAGGACACATGAATATTAGCAGGACAATGACATGCCTGTGCGGGTTTGGGGAAGCAGGGACTGGAATTAGATGGGGCCCAAGACCCTGCTCTGAGTATTACAGGAGAACAGATATGTAGACACCAAACTCACCAGTTAAATGTGTGCATCACTAAACACAAAGGCTTCTGGGTGAAGAAGAAGGCGGTCTAGCTGTTAAAAAAAGTATGAGCTGATGGTCGCACATTCAAACCCACCTGAAATGGGGGAAGTAGGGCTCCTGATACAAGCTGTGTTGTCCCAGTCAACCCAATGCCTGTTTACACACTGGTATGTTTTGTGAGCTGACCCTGGCCAGCAGCAAAGCACCCACACAGCTGCTCAGTCACCCTCCTCTCACAAGCAGGGCAAGGGAGAGAACAGAGAGAAAATGCAAGAAAAGTCATAGGTCAAACAGACATTTAATAAGTGAAAAAAACAAAGCCAAGTCATGCAAAGGCAATAATCACTCATCATCTCCCACCAACAGACTGATGGCCAGCCAGCCTCCGAGCAAGGCAGGGAGGCCCTGCAGAGAGACCTTGAAGAATTAGAAGCTCAAATAGGGAATGTGCCGGATTCTGCACCTGGGATGGGGCAACCCTGGATGTACATACAGACTGGAGAATGAGATGCTGGAAAGCAGTGCCACAGAAAGGGACTTGGAGTTCCTGGTCAATGGCAAGTTGAATATGAGTCAGCAGTGCCCTGGCAGCCAGGAGCGCCAACCATGTCCTGGGGGGCATGAGGCAAAACATCACCAGCCAGTCGAGGGAGGGAATTGTCCTGTCCTGCCCTGCACTGTTGTGGCCTCACCTTGAATACTGTGTGCACTTTTGGGCATCACCATATAAGAAAGACATTAAGCTATTAGAGAGTGTCCAAAGGAGGGCAAAGAAGATGGTAAAGGGCCTTGGGGGGAAGCCATATGAGGAGCAGCTGGGGTCACTTGGTCCCTTCAGCCTGGAGGAAACTGAGGGGAGACCTCAATGCAGTCTACAACTTCCTCATGACAGGGAGAAGAGGGGCTGACATTGATCTCTTCTCTGTGGTAACTGGTGACAGCACCCGAGGGAATGGTCTGAAGTTGTGTCAGGGAAGGTTTAGGCTGGATATTAGGAAGAAATTTTTTACGGACAGTAATCAGACATTGGAATGGGCTTCCCATTGTGGTGGTGGTGGATTCATCGTCCCAGTTTTTAAGATGAGACTGGATGTGGCACTTGGTGCCATAGTCTAGTAACCATGGTAGTGTTGGATCAAGGGTTGGACTTGACAATCTCAGTGGTCTTTTCCAACCCAGTTGATTCTGTGATTCTATGATTCTATGATTCCCAGGGGAGAGGTTCAAACAGGGGATGTCAGGTGTGGCTGCTGTATGTCTATAGGATTTCATGGACTTCTAAATCTGTACATTGTGACTCTGACACTTTCAATGGACATCATACTTACTGTATGTACATGAACCATCTGACATATGTCATTAATTTGGCAGACCCTGGGGCTGCCGGATTTCTGGCTAGTTAGTTGAAGCCACTATGTATGTATTCCCATGACTTGCCACATGTCTGGAAGTCCAGCAAATGCAACAATCTCATTCCTGCCTCAAATTCTTTTCAGCTAAAATTTCCAGAAAATAACCACCATCTACAGCCGACAATCTGATGTATGGTAGCCATGCTTTCAAGAGCATTTTCAGTTTTACATTTTACTGTTTCAGGGAAATGGATTTTTAAGAGAAGGGTGAAAAACATGTGCTTTATACATAGAAGCAGTGGTTACTCTAGTGTTTTTTAGTTGATGTGCCCAATTTTCTCAACAGAAATTTTGTAGTGGGCTTTGGTGAATATGAGTGTGCATAATGGAGGCTTGAGAGAATACAGTACAATGTAGGAACAGTACAGATTGCTAATTGCAAAGATAAAACTAAAAAGATGAGACTATTTATTTGCTGTACATTAAAAAACAAAGCAAATAGTAATAACATTGTGCAAAGCTTTTTAATTTTCTCTTGTACTGCTTTGCAGGTGCTCTATGGCTATCTCTGTGAGCTTAGGTAACTACTGAAGTCTCTCCAAGATCTACTGTCCAGACACAGTAGAGCACAGCAGCTCTGTTCCACATTTCCCCAACTTCGTGACCAATATGAAAGATCTGCTTCATGCAGATTTAGCATGAAGAAGAATGAGAGCACACAATTGTGCAATAAATTCCCACTGCACACTTTATCAGCCTGAGCACAGAACAACCAAGGCACTGGGATTTTCTCCCTTTCTCCCATGTACTGCTTTTCCTGCCTGGGTTGCATTGTACCTCTCTAGGTAACTTTGGGAACAGCAGGAAACTCCTACAGAGGACTTATACGGAGATGTCATGTACTTCCAGATCCTGTGGGCTGTAGTGGGTGCTTTCCCTTCTCAGTGCCATGGAAAAGCAAGGCACAGGAAGAGTTTTTACAAGGCTGCAGCACGGACGTGGATGGATGGACCCCACTGTGTAAGAAATGCCCCCACACATTAAAAAACACAGGCTAGAGCCAGCCATTAAAACACTACGTGACTTTGGTTTAAAATGAACAGTGATATTAGGGAACACATGGCAGAGTAGAAAGGGAGTATATACTTGATCATATATGTATTCATAGAAACAGGACAATATTCTTGTTTTTTCCTGTTAGAGAGACTTAGGCCCACAAATATCCATTTCCCTCTTTAATTTCTTCTACTCCTAAGAGAAACAACCCATCAACCCTTGAAAACTGGCTAACAGCTTAGGGTAACAATGACACAGTCAGAGGCAGGGTTTTTTTGCAAAGGGCCCTGAGTCCATGCAGTGCAGAGCATAATAGTGAATCAAGGCAAGAAAGAATATACAGCTTACCTGAAAGGATTGTAGTTCATTGGGTAGTCTGGTCATGCTAGACATCCTGTGATGCAGGTATGATCCTTACCATCAGCTTCAACGCCTCGTCTGCACTCATTGGTTGATTGGTCTGTAAAACCTTTTTTCTTGCTGCCAGAATTCGGAGGAGGTTTGTGAAAAATCAAAGCAAGGTCTTGCAATTGCACCTTGCACCATGAGGCACACACGGGAGGAAGGAGAAATTAAGGCTGCACAAAAGTACCATAAATCTCTCATTTTCTAATTTCCGCAATTATTTTATTAACTTTCATGTAATGTTTTAACACCAGTAAGGGAATGGCAGGGAAAGGGAGAAATGATGGGCTAAGAGGACCCAAAAGTTTGGAAGGACAATTTAGGAAAACTTTTCCAAACAGAGTTTAACATCACTGGGAGCAGGTTGAGGGGTAGCAGGTAACAACATTTTTCCTTGTGGGTGAAAGTCAATAAACCAATTTAATAGTGCTTTGCTAGCTGTGCTGTACCTTTGTTTGTTTACATGTATTTTTCATACTGCTCATGCAAGTCCCATTTGAAAACACTTTTCAAAAGTGCTTTTCATGGCCATGGATTACTACTGTTTCAAACCCAGAGTGTTATTGATTCATAAAATTAAGGCTTATGATTTCACTGAATGAGAATGTGTGTGGATTAATATTTACACACTCCTCTGGAGGTGCATAGTGCTGTGCAGACCACAGAGATGACAAGGTCCCTGTCCTAGGATGCTTACAAAACAGACAACGCAATGAATTACCTTGTCTAAGAAGGGCCACAGTGGGGGTGAAAGAGGCAAATAAACAACAGAAAGCAAAAGAAAGGGAATTTGTTTCATGAAAGAGCCATTATTTATAAAGCATGGCCACCAGGTAATTTGATTCCCTTTGGCTTTTATTTTGGATTTGTTTTTCACTTTGTTTTATTAGGTTTAATAATCAGGCATGGGTGAGATAGTGCATAACACCAGAGCTGAGATTAATGATGAAAGGCCAAGAGAAAGCTGTGGCTCTTGAGGGGGGATTTGAGGAAGAAAAGCATTTGGTTTCTCACTCATTAGAAGCAGGCAGGCTCAGACACAGAAGAGTTTCACACTTGCGTTAAACTTTAAATTAACCACATGTGTAAGTCTTTGTGGGAATAGGGGACTAATTGGCTAGATTAGAATACAATTAACTGTGAAGTCTGGCTAGCACTCACTGACAATGTTTAAAGAGCGGAAAAGCTGATAAAATCCTGCCTAGTTAAAAAAAAAATAAAATTGCTATGAAGACATCTAGGGAGAGAAGGAACTTTTTGCCATTACAGGATGAATGCCAGCAGTAGAAGTACAGTTGAACTTGGTGCTCTGTATTATTGCTATAGCCTTACTCCACTATACTGATTTTTCTTCCAAGATCCCTTTCAATTATCTCCTGTCAACTCAGCCCATTGCTGACTTACAGAAACTTTCATCATCCTAAGACTTACAAACAGGAAGATGCTGTGCTGCCCCAGAACTGGCACAGTAGGGTTGGCTTATGAGCAACTTCTCTAAAATCTAGCAGCGTTTCATCATGATGTCTCCTGAAAGGTCCTAAATGCCTTTAACTACTTTAGGAAGTGACCGCAGTTGTCCAAGTGTTAAAACCTTGTGGGTATTTTTCCTGAGCATTTAGTCATCTAATGAAATACAGACAAAAAGTGATTCCAGAACTTTCTAAGAGATACCAGATAGTTTATTGGATTCCTACATAAAATTTAGTAATACAGTAAAAAGCAGCCTCTTTTCAAAGTACACATTTTCTACTTGTCAAAAAAAGGAAAAACCCTTCTTCTTCTCTGTATTTTTGAATAGTCTCAAATTTTATGACTTCTTAAACGAATGGTTGACTTTCCTGAGATTATCCATCAGAGAATACAATTTATAAATACAGCTTATATGTCTAGTATCTGCAGAAACTTCATGTTGTGAAGTCTTACAGCATTTGAAAAATGTGAAAACTGTTTAAACATTTCCATATCATCCTTCCAGAACATAAAGAGTCAGACGCTCTATTTGAATCTGACCTTCAGTGGTTAATTGCCTTTCACAATGCAGAGTCTGAAGCCGACTGTGTCTAAATGGGATGTCTGACTGAAGGGGTGTATTGGGTTTTCAGAGCCAGGTTTTAGCGGTGGTGGGGGGGAAGGGGCTACAGGGGTGTATTTTGTGAGAAGCTGCCAGAAGTTTTCCTATATCTGAGAGAGCCAACAGCAGTTGGCATATAAAGGGACCCAGTGACGGCCAAGACCGAACCCTTCAGCCACAGAGGTAGTGCCACTGGGATAACAAATTTAGGAAGGGGAAAAAGTTCCTGTACAAGATTAATTGCAGCCAAAGAAAATACTGCATATATGTTAGAGAAACAACTCTGCAGACACACAGGTCAGTGCAGAAAGAGGGAGGAGATGTTCCAGGTGCCAGAGCAGAGACATCCCTGCAGTTCGTGATAAAGACCACGGTGAGGCAGCTGTGCCTCTGCAGCCCATGGAGATTCACTGGGGAGGAGAGATTCACCTGCAGGCCCTGGAGGGCCCCACACCTGAGCAGGTGGGTGACCAAAGGAGGCTGTACCCTGTGGGAAACCCATGATGGAGGATATTTATTGGCAGGACCTGTGGCCACATGGAGGGAGGGATCCAAGCTAGAGCAGGTTTTCTGGCAGGACTTGTAATCCCACACAGACCTGCACTGGAGTAGTCTGTTCCTGAAGGACTGTACCCTGTGGAAGGAACCCACACGGGAGCAACTAATGAAAAACTGCAGCCTGTGGGAAGGACTCACACTGGAGAGGTTCATGGAGGACTGTCTCCTGTGGGAGGGACTCCATGCTGAAGCAGGGGAAGAGTATGAGTAATCCTCCCCTTGAGAAGGAAGGAACAGCAGAGATAACATGTGATGAAATGACTGCAGTCCACATTCCCAGTTCCCCTCTACCACTGAGGACAGAAGGGAGAGAATCTGGGAGTAAAGTTGAGTCCAGAAAGAAGGGAGAGGTGGAGGGAAGGTGTATTAATTTTGGAGTTTATTTCACATTATTCTACTCTGATTTGATGGGCAATAAGTTAATTTTCCCAAGTGAAGTCTGTTTTGCCTGAAATAGTAACTGCCATATGATCTCTCCATGACCTTATCTTGACCCAGGAACCTATCATTCTATTTTCTCTCCCCTGTCCAGCTGAGGATGGGAGTAATAGAGCACCTTCAGTGGGCACTTGGCATCCAGCCAGCGTCAGCCCATCACAAGGATGAAAGCAAATGCTGAAATGCCTCCAATGATGGCAGTGCTTGAATTAAGAAACTTATTGATTCAGTACTGATAAAGACAGCTTCTTATAGACAAATAATTAGGCCTTATTTCTGCTTTGCCTTTCTTCCTAAGTATGCATTCATCAGCGTATATGACCACACAGATAGTCACATACACAAGTGTGTATAGAGATATGATCAAAGACCATCATCTTCCATTCTTACACCCCGACTCAAGATCAGAACTGTGATGAATCTAAAGAGAGGACTATATAAGCCTGTTGAGAATTTAGATCATGTGGAAAACAATGCTTACAACGTGCTTTAATAAAGCACAAAAATAGCATCATCCAAGTTACAGAGTCAAGATTACTTCTGTTGTCTCCTCTGCCCTCACTGAAAAACTGACCAAATGATATAGGCATTTGAAATTAGTCACTCCAGTTTCACAGTGAGTGTTGGAGAAATAATTTGATCACAATACGGTATTTCTGACACAGTTTCTGTTGTTTTTGCAGATTGACAGTTAAAAATTTGGGTTTGTCAAGCTCCCTCTTTGATAACAAAATCTTTTGAAGAAGTGGAACCCTAAGAGTCATGTATTAATGGTGCTCCATACTGCCCTTATTGCATATTGTCAGATAAAGGGCTAATTTCAACAACTTCTTCACCCTATCAAGTACTTACCCATCTAAGAAATGCCAGTGAAACCAAGATGCCTCCTGCTTCAATACAGGCTGAGCAATAAAGGTGATAGCTCCATGACCTACTCCTGAAGACTAGTTAATAAACAGAGAAGAAGTACAATCTCCAGTTACATTTTTCTTAAATGTTATCTGAATTTTATGATGGCTAAAATTGATTTAAGAAGAGTCACCTCTAATTTTTATGTACAAGGTATAAGGAAATCCAGCAGCGTGATTTGTATAATATAATATCAACACATTCATGAATGCAATGTCCATAATTTAAGCTGCTGTTTCAGTAAATGTTCTTATTTTACTTTATTTCTGATGCTGTATCTTTACTCCAATTCAAGCTTGCCAGTCTCTATCTTCTATACTTTCTAAATTAAAGTAACTTCTTCCTTTTGCCACAATTTCTATTAACTACTTATCATTAGTCTGCTTGTTGTTGTATTGCTTTAAAATAAAACTCACATAAAAGAATAATCTGATATGACTTTGAATTATACTAATGGCCACAAAGGGCCTGAATATAAACAGCTGTGTATGCTATAGAATATAAATCTCTATGTGTAAAGGATTTCACCACTGGAGTCAGCTAGAGTAAGTGAAATCTTTTTATATACAACTTGGATATATTCTCATTTTAAGCTTTCCATTTCCATTTCTGTCAATGAAGGACAAGATATTTACAGCTAAAGTGAGTAAAATTGTTGTCCCTCAATTTTTCCTTCATTTAAAATACACTGAAATAACTAAAAAAAAAAATTACTTTTCTCAATAAACATTAAAGAAAACCCCAACCTCTGACAGTCTTAAATAGGACTTTTTTTTTTTTTTTCTGACATAAATATCAGTTCTTAGTGTGGATTCAAGCATTTGACTAATTTAAAATTTATTTTTAAACTGCTGTGAGGTTTATATTTGGGAACAGCTGCTGAGCATGGCCCTGTAGCTACCTTTAGCAATGTTTTATTATCTTGACTAAGCTTATAATGGTGATTCTCTGCTCTACCACTGACATCTTAATGGCTGCCTCACCAATACTGATGTTGTAGGAGGTACGTGGGACTGACTTTTACATCTATAATGATATGGTAATGTGAATCATTACACTGTCAGTGGTGGTTTATTGGCATTATGGTTTAAGATTATGAGGGTATTACAATGCCAATGCAAACAAATACTGCTGATTTTAAAGTAAGCAGATGAAAGACAAAAAAGTGCTAAAATAGTAGTAATATTAAATTCACAATAGCAAGATAGTGTTTGCTTAAGGCAGTCCCTATGCTAAAATCTATCTGTTATCTGCATAATTCAGTGATGCATACTGTGCAGTCAGCTGCTGGAGATTCCACAGCATTAGGAAGAAACAACAAATGACCCAGGGTAAATATGTTTGCCTATTTTGTCCATTATAGAATACTTTTAGACCCTATCAATTGGAGGATCAGAACCTGCAGTCAGAAACTGTCTGATACCAGGGACAATACCTCTGAATTTCCAAAGCCAACGGTGTATAAAAACAAACTGGTTCTTTTTTTTCTTTCTATTTTTTTTTTTTTTTCCCTTCTGATTTTCCAGTTCCAAAAGGAGGATGGTTAGAAGAAGAAATAGGAAACAGCAGGAATCAGACAACACTGTCTGGTAAGAACTTTGGTAGATCAAAACATCAGATCTGTGAACATGATCTCAGGCAAGACTGCAAACTGACCTGAAATTCACATATGACCTTGAGGTTTCCAGAGGAGAGTTTTGAAAAGCATTTCAGAAAAGTCTGTTCCCACGGAATGCCTGTTTATATGCTCCATCAGGCTTTCTTATCTAAACTCTTCCCATGAAATAAAATGAAAAAACCCAATTTTCAATTGGCTTAATAGTAAGTACTTTGATTAACACTTTGCAGGAAATTTGTAGTAGACACAGTAAAGAACTT
>NW_020955581.1:263835-267073 GCF_003031625.1 Empidonax traillii
GAAAAGCATTTCAGAAAAGTCTGTTCCCACGGAATGCCTGTTTATATGCTCCATCAGGCTTTCTTATCTAAACTCTTCCCATGAAATAAAATGAAAAAACCCAATTTTCAATTGGCTTAATAGTAAGTACTTTGATTAACACTTTGCAGGAAATTTGTAGTAGACACAGTAAAGAACTTCTAAGAAAACACTAAAAAATCAGTTTTACATTGATCTTGTGTTCTGGGGGAGATGGTATTTTCTGTCTCATAAGAATATGCAGCTTCATCTGCATAAGCAAATACTGTGGTGCAACGGGAATAGATCTATAAAGGAAATCAGTTGGTGATGTGGAACCAGCAGCCCAGCTCCATTCTTCACATTTTGGAGATTTACTGCAGATTAGTTTGTACTATCTCTTCTGGTCTCAAGGAGTGAACACTGGTTAGTGGGATGAGCATCTGTTTGGGAGAGCATCTGTATACTTCTGGAGTGCATCCTCCGGTTTAGTTTTATCTGAAATGAATCCAGTTTATGCTTATATAGCTCTACACAAAGTCAAGCACTTCTAAGTGGGGGGAAATCAGGAGTTTCACTTCACAGGTGTGTTCCTGATCTGCACTAAACACTGACAGAGATCACAGAATCACACAGAATATTCTGAGTTGGAAGGGACCCACAAGGATTATTGAGTCCAACTCACATGAATGGCCCATACAGGAATCACACTCACAACCTTGGTGTTATTAGCACAGTGCACCAGCTGAGCTGATCTCAGAGCATATGCACCAAGAGAGTTCCATGCTCCTGATCCTCTCCTACCAGTGTTAATTTTTTTTGTGATTCTAGTCTTTTTTTCTCTCAGTGGCTTTGTATTTCTGGTGGAATATGGGTGTTGTGGGAAATGAGAGCTAATGAAACTATCTCAGCCCTAAATTTGAGGATAAGATTTCTTCTGCAGAGTGCTCCATGTGCAACAAGACTGAAGGCAGAAGGAGACAGGAATCATAAGCATGTATCGTGATGTGTAAACCATGGGGCAGAGAAGACAGATGAACATTTGGTGTTGCAACTAATCTCCTGTTAACACTGACCTAACAAACCTCTGAATAATCCTGCTGTAAAACTGATCATTACATCTTAAAAATAACTGGGATTTTTATAATCTCCATTACTTTCATCCAGATGTGGTACCAGAAAACCACTCCTCTCACAGTTAGAAGCCTTTTAATTTCTGCATGAAGGCTGTACAGGTGACTATATACCCATTTGCTCCTATGTCAGCCTTGCATCTGTGAAAAAAATTCTGGCACTGGTAAGTCCACCAGAATGAATTTTCTTTCCTGGGACTTGACCCTGCTGGAAATACTGCTATATCCTCAGATTCCTCTTGTGTCTTTTTATTGCCATAATATACTGGCACTTCACAATCACCATGTACTTACCTAGTATATCTAGGTCTTTCTCCTTTCTCTTATTTCTAATAGAGGTGATCCTGTCTTTTAAAAGAAACTTTTTTTGTAATAGAATATCTTTACAGACATGACCTTGCATGTCATGGTCTCCTTTGTCTTCTGCAGCGGTTCTCAACTCTTTAGAAGTGCAGACTGACTAGACGTGTGGACCTCTGTAGACATTTCACATACACAGTTCCTTCTACAGCACTGAGAGATTAGCTTTTCTTAATCACCTTTTGCAAATTCTTCCGAAGTTGTGCACAACTCCTAGGGGTCTCCCAATCACTGTCTGATCTGTGTTTAGTAAGGCAGGTATTTTAAGTTAAAGGATCCTGCTTTTTCTGTGTAGAAGCTAATGAATCCCATCATAGGCTGAACATCTCTGTAGTATAAATAATAATGAAGATTGTGATAGGAAAGGGAAACTGTTTTATTACTCTGGAGGCAGAAAAAAAATTGGATGTGTGAGACCAGTTGAACTGGACAGGTAACTGCTTTCTGAGGATGGCAGAAGTACTGCTACAATTACCACGCATGCAAGGAAGGAAAGTATAGGACAACATCAAATTATAAAAAGTAAAAATTGCAACTATTGGGAGGAATTTGACTAAAAGAGCAATGTGGAGAGGAAAAAGGAGAAAGTACGCCTTAGTTCAGCAATGTGGGAATCCAAGGTTCTTCTTTCTGGTCAAGAGGAGGAAAATATACATTTAACAAAATGTCCATTGTAGCTTTGTAGTATTCCATTAGCAATTACATAATTTCTAACAGCTCATTTTTGAAAATGTTTATGCAGCAAACCTCCAGGTGAGATCTATGGAAACACCAGAGGGAGGTGCCAAAAAAATGGAAAAGAGATGTTCAGAGGCTAGAGCAGGAAACTACTGAGTGGTATAATAAGTCTGGCATGTAGATACATATGCATAGGTCATCAGGTCTTTCCCTCCATCTCAGCAATGGGTAACTAGTTATCTCACCCACTGACATGTGTCTGTCAGCGGGCTGCTCAGCACAGGCAGCCAGGAAACTAAATCTCTGCAGTGGGAGAGATGGGAATACTAGGAGGGACTGCATGACACAGTCAAATAAAATGCGCAAGCAGAGGTAAGAGCCTGTCTGCGATGCCTAGAAAAATCTTCACCATTTTCTTCAGTTGTTGCACCCAGCAGAGAGCAAACAGCCTGAGCTCTGTCAGCTCAGCTGGGGGCAGCGATCAGCAGAAATTGCCATATAAACGTGCAAGGGACATGGAGGAGGCACCAGTGGGCTCTAACATGATATGTGCTTCTGGGGTGCCAGAACCCTGACATTCTACTCATTTCTCAGTGAAACAAAACTCTGAGCTTGGGAGCTTACAGTGTCATTTCAAAAGCCCAATTTACCACTAGCATGCTACCACAGTTTTACAGCATCACTTACATCTAGAAGCATTGCTCTGCAAATCCTTTGACACAATATTGCATCTAGCTTTTACAAGAAAATTAATTTTCCCTGAAAGACTCAGCTAGCATATCTCTTTTTCCAGAGTAAGCTGACGAGTAAGTCAGTAATTTTCAAACTTCTACTGAGTCTGAGCAGGTCAGACTGCCAATGAGGAAGCTACTTTTAGGACCCCACAACCCTCACGAGCAGGATCTAGCCTGGAGAACCATCAGCTCATTTCACTTACTAGGAGGTCACAGTAAGGTCATTGGACACCAACAATTTTCAATTACTACCGTATTGAACTAAATGCCAACTTGAACTCAAGTTCAAGTTTGAAATTAAGTTCAAATGCTTTCACACTCCTCAAGTGGACCCTT
>NW_020955581.1:267325-301449 GCF_003031625.1 Empidonax traillii
CACGAGCAGGATCTAGCCTGGAGAACCATCAGCTCATTTCACTTACTAGGAGGTCACAGTAAGGTCATTGGACACCAACAATTTTCAATTACTACCGTATTGAACTAAATGCCAACTTGAACTCAAGTTCAAGTTTGAAATTAAGTTCAAATGCTTTCACACTCCTCAAGTGGACCCTTGCTCTAATTGCTCTAGTGGACATTGCATATATAACCATATTCTCACATGGATAAACATACACAAATAAATGAAGAACTAAAAGTACAGGATCAGCATCCTACCTCATCCATGAAGCATGTCTCCATCAGAGACCGTGCTACCGAGGTACTGGGGGCTGCCAGACCCTAACTCATCACAAGGAGAGATGCAGAGGTCAGGCTGTCATGGTAGGTGCTTTGCTTGGGCATATTACTTAAACAGGGAGTTGAGGATTTTCAGTGTAGTTTTTCCAAAGCCTTCCAGAGTGTAGGATGCTGAATTCTATATAATTCTAATACAGAATGACTTTCCAAACCCCTCAAGATTAACAGTATTTCTAACCTTAAAGGAAAATCCCTTTATAGTTTACTCCTGAAAGCCTTTGAGAGAGAATTTTGAGGAGGAGTTGTCATCACATTCAGAGCATTCAGAAAAAGAATTATCAACACATTTGTAACAACAAGCAATTTATCTTGTTTATGTTATGCACACCCTTCTACTCATTGACTCCAGTCTATTTCACAGGATTATTAGGGGCTTCCATTTGGGACTTTGTATATTTCTATCAGTGATCTTCCCTTGTATTTACCTTTGATGCATTCAGAAACCTCATCTTTTAGTCTCTGATACAGTTTTAGTTTCATACAGATTGCTGAGAAAAAATTTATTGCAACTGGTTAGCAGGGTTTTGTGAGATAGATGTTCCAGGAACAGCAGATCTAGAAAAACTTGAAGCTTTCTACAGTCCTATATATTTTTTTATGGACTAAACAGTTTTTCCATGTTGTCTTTGATTGCTGGGGACTTCACTCAATAATCTGTGTGATCTTTTGCAGACCTATTCTCCAGTATTCCCAGAAGTACGTGTTACTTTTAGACATCTACGTCATACCTGAAACAGCAAACACTTCCTGTCCCTCTCATTTTAACCTTTTAGTTATGAATTTATCAAATACACCAGTCCCATAAGTCAAATGGCTAAAAATTCAAGTTCCACCTTTCAGTAACAATATTAACCCTGAAGGTGGTGGTTAGCCTGGATAATGGCTGGCTAGTGAGAGCATTAACAGGCTATGGCAAATCTTGTTAGCTCTAAATACCTTGACAAAAGACACTAGACTGCTGATAATGACTGCTTTGTCAAGAATTATTGATAAAGGGATTTTTAAGGAGTAAGAAAATCACTTCTGTTAAGGAAGAGGGTTTTTTCTTCCATAGCACTTTCAGGATTGTTGAAGATGGTAGTGAAAACTTAGGAAGTGGGAAGCTGATATGGACAATCATTTAGTTTTAGGGATACAGAGTACGGCAATTGGTGTGTAAGTGGTATGGAAGGTGATCTGTGCTGTGTCAGAACTCATAGCTACACAACCCTCATCCTCTTTCTTCTTTTCTCTGAGAGAAAATTAGGTATAAAACATTCTTAAAATGAGAAGTTCAAATATTGAATGTGTTTTGTTGGAAGGGTTGTTTCTCTTCACTGTAGCTACATATTTCAAGAAGCCACTTCAGCAGAGAACATCTATGCTGACACCCAGAGAAGTCTGGTTGCTGATGCACAGGAGTGTTTTTGCTCCTTTGCACTTTCAGGAAGAACAATTAATGCAGAATACAAGATCTGTCTCTAGAATGCAGCCGAAGAGAGCAGAATAGATATCAGACCACATTTTTATCTTACTTAAGTATTCCAACACTTTCTACACACTCTACTTTTCTAGACAACTGTGATCATGAGGTTATTACACAGAAAGAAGTAAGATGCTGTCATGAACAAACAACTGCAGCAATGATCCCTGAAAGCACCCAGACAAATCCTTTATCCTTCAAGTTGGAGGTGGTGGGAGATTTTGACAGAAATGTATTGGAGAGGGAAGAGAAGAAGAATAAAGCTCCTCTGTTTGAAAGCTGCTTTCCATGACCCAAGGATTACAGACAGACATTTGAAGAAAGCTGTCGGCCACCCACTGCTGCCACTTCAATGGCCCAACACACCAAAGAGTAGAGCTAGAGTTTGGCAAAATATCTTTTATAAGGAATCAAAGCAGCAATTCTTCTTCTGTTTGATCTCTGAAGGTTTCACATACGTAATGGGTTAGATTGCTTTACAGGAAAATCAAATTACATTACAAAAATCAGCTTACATTACAGAAAATGCCTAAATCCATACCTTGAATTTGTATTTGGGTGAAATTACTACAGATTGTTTAAATGTTACGAAGGCCCAAGAAGTGGAGTTTTGCAGCTACTATTCATCACAGCAAGTTCTTGCTGTCTGAGAAATGACGTTTGCATTCCTAGTTTTATTTCTCCTCTGCTAAGGCACTCTCACTGACTGAAGAGAAGTACCAGTGGGGATACTTCTATCAAGACATTTGTTCAGAATCTGTCAGCTGTAACAAGCAAGTCCAGTGACTGAATGGGGCAAGGGAGTTGTGCTAAATGGTTAAATCTCTCTCATGTCTGAATGACGCTTGGCAGACACTTCCACATTCTCTTATTGATGTGCTTACTAACTTCCTTCAATGTTATTGGAAAAGATACATGCTCACTGAGGAATGAAAAAAGACATATATCACTTAAAGCAGATCCCCCATTCTTGTTGCACGTATTCTAATGCTTTTCTTCTTGAGCCAAGAGCCACAGTCTTGCCCACGTCTTCTGTATTCATCAACTGTGAGTGAGTTTCTCAAATAACACGTTGGTTAAAGTTGTATCTTACTGGTTTTCCTTGCTTTTTCTTTTCCTGCACAATGGGGTAAACATTGTAACTTCTGTTTTCATAAAATGGTTTCGGTGCTCTTTTTGTGAGACTAGCTCAGAGATTCTTGTGTAATATTCTATAGCAATATGTACGAGCAGGGACTGACTGGACTGACTGTGTATTACAGAGGAATTGGAAGTGGAATGGGAAGGCTTTCTTTGCTTTGAAAAGGTTTAACTGTAGATGTGCTTTTTTATATTGTTTAATTTTGCAGCTAGTGATTTGATATGCTAAGACACCGGGCTACATTATAAAATGCTAACTCATTCACGAGAGACCCATGTGTGCCCACCATCACATAGTCTTGTCTCCTGTGTTTGAGACAGGCTGTGATCTCTCTCCCACGCTCACATCCAATGGCCATGCCCGTTGGTACCATGATTTGTGAATTGTCTTTGATTTGTGAGCCCATTAGGCCTAGATAAGCTGCAGAATCTGAAATGAGCCTCCTTTCTAGTGGCTATGGTGGCTGTGGTCCTTGCACACCTGAAATGCTTCTGCACCGATGCACACAGCACGAGGAACAAACCACAGGAGCTTGAAGCTTTGGTCCAGTCCCGGAGATTCAACACTGTTGGCATAAGGGAAACCTGTTGGGATGAGTCCTGTGACTGGAGTGCCCTGTTGGATGGTTACAAGCTCTTCAGGAGGGATAGGCAGGGCAGAAGAGGTGGAGTGGTGGCACTGTATGTAATGGAAGGGTTAGAATGTATGGAGCTCATAGTTGACACTGGCACAGTTGAGAGCTTCTGGGTAAGAATCAAGGGGCAAACAAAAAATGCAAGATGTCATTGTGGGAGTCTGCTACAGACCTCCCAGTCGGATAATGACACCAACAAATTATTCTTTGAGGAACTAAGAGACACTTCCAAGTCAACTGCCCTTGTCCTTATGGGGGACTTCACCTTGGCAGAAATTATCTGGGATCATCACACAGCTGATTCAACTCAGGCCAGAAAATTCCTGAAAAACTGAATGACAACTTTATGGAACAGGTTCTAAGGCAGCTGACTCAGAAAGGTGCCCTCCTTGATCTGCTGCTTGTCAACAGAGCGAATTTCATGAATGAAGTGGAGATTGGTGGCCTTCTTGGCCGGAGGGACCATGAAGGGATCAAGTTTAAAGTCTCTGATGACAGGAGGAAAAGTGCCAGCAAAACCTCTGGGCACGAGGAGAATAGACCTCAGGGTGCTCAGGGAATTAGTAAGTAAGGTCTCCAGGGAAAATGTTTCTGCAGGTGCTGGGGTCCATCAGTGCTGGTGACTTTTCAAACATCACCTCATATGAGTACAAGATCAGGCAATCCCCAAATGTCAGAAGTGAAGCAGGGGAGGCAAAAGGCCAACTTGGCTGAGCAGAGATCTTCTCTTGGAAATAAGGCAAAAAAGGGAAGTGTATGCCCAATGGAAGCAAGGTCAAGGGTCTCAGTGCACTGAGCTGGAGGACCATGACTGTGAGAATGATCAACTCCTAGTCAACTCTGAAACTGTGTAGGATCTGCTGCTCCAGTTGGATCTTTACAAATCTATGGGACCTGATGGGATTCATCCCAGAATCCTCAAAGAGATGGCTGATGTGATTGCACAACCTCTACTCGATTTTTGAGCAGTCTTGGGAATATGGAGAGATCCCAACTGACTGGAAACTGGTGAGCACTGTCCCAATTTGCAAGAAGGGCAATAAGGAAGACCCTTAGAATTACAGGCGTGTCAGTCTCACTTTAGTGCCTGGTAAAATTATGGAGAAGATTATTCTGGAAGGTATTGAAAAACATCCAAAAAACAAGGCTATCTCTGGTCACAGCCAGCAAAGCTTCATGAGAGGAAAGTCCTGCTTATCAAACATTATTTTCTTTGTATGACAAGGTAACTCACCTAGTTGATCAAGAGAAGCCAGTGGATATAATTTTTTGGATTTCAGTAAAGCTATTAATACTGTCTCTCACAGGATTCTTCTGGACAAACTGTCCAGCACACAGCTGGATAAACACATCATGTGGTGGGTGAGCAATTGGCTCATGGGTTGAGCACAGAGGGTCATAGTGAAATGGGTAACATCACACTGGTAACCTTCACCATCTTCATAAATGATTTAGACACAGAACTGGAAGGGATACTAAGCAAGCTTGCAGATGACACAAAACTTGGGTGAGCTGTTGACTCCCTCAAAGGCAGGGAGGCCCTGCAGAGAGACTTGGACAAATTGGAGGACTGGGCAATCAACAACCAGATGAAGTTCAACAAGGGAAAGTGCTGGATTCTGAACCTGAGATGGGGTAATGCTGGATGTTCCTACAGAGTGGGGAATGAGATGCTGGAAAGCAGTACCTTGGGAAGAGACCTGGGAGTCCTGGTCAGTCGCAAGTTGAATATGAGTCAGCAGTGCCCTGGAAACCAGGAGGGCCAACCATGTCCTGGGGGCAGCAGGCAAAGCATCACCAGCCGGTCGAGGGAAGTGATTGTCCCGCTCTGCTTTGCACTGTTGTGGCCTCACCTTGAATATTGTGTGCGGTTTTGGGCACCACAATGTAAGAAAGACATTAAGCTATCAGAGCATCCAAAGGAGGGCAATGAAGATGGTGAAGGGCCTTGGGGGGAAGCTGTATGAGGAGCAGCTGAGGTCACTTGGTCCCTTCAGCCTGGAGGAGACTGAGGGGAGACCTCACTGCAGTTACAACTTCCTCATGATAGGAAGAAGAGGGGCTGACACTGCTCTCTTCTCTGTGGTAACTGGTGACAGCACCCGAGGGAATGGTCTGAAGTTGTGTCAGGGAAGGTTTAGGTTGGACATCAGAAAAAAGTTCTTCATCCAGAGGGTGGTTGGGCACTGAAACAGGCTTCCCAGGAAAGCGGTCACAGCACTAAGCCTGACAAAGTTCAAGATGTTTCTGGATGATACTCCCAGGCACTCTGTGTGACTCCTGGGGGTATTCTTGTGCAGGGCCAGGAGTTAGACTTGAAAGAATCTTGTGAGTTCCTTTCAGCTCAGCATATTCTGTGGTTCTGTGATTCTGTGATTCTCCCCTCTCACAGATGACAGGCAGGAGGAAAATATTTGCAATTTCAGCTCCAGTCCTTCATCCAGACTGCCTGGAGTGGTGGGGGAATGCAAGAATCACCAGAGTTTGCTGGCTTTGACACACAGACAAAGAAGAGAGGTGCAGAGAGATTAGGTGAGCTGGTGCCATAATGGGGCTTGTGTTGTCCACCCAGGTAGGGCAGCTCTGGGAACCACAGCTTGCTCCAAGCTGTGTGCAGGTCTCAGTCTATCCCTGGAGGTTGTGTGCAACATGGAAGAGGCACGTTCTCAGACTCCAAGTCTCAGAATGCAAATTTTCAGCCTAGAAATGGACTCAGATGAGGTTGGTAGAAATAAATTGAATGAATGCATGGGTGAATCATGCTGTCAGACTATCATTAGGAACCTGTGTTCTTGCAGAGCTAATTCCTCTTTGTAATATTAAAGGTCCCAATTCTTCTCTGTGTATTGACTTATTCATTAACAGTTTGTGTATATGAATAATTCACCATCTACATACTATAGCTCTACTTTAAATGCATTGCAAAGCATATATGAGGCTGAGATTGACCTCTACTGTGGTTAACATCAAGATTTATTGTTCAAGGAAGCTCCAGATGTATCGACTTGAATCAAAGCCTGAAGGTTCAATTAAAGTTGATACTGCATTAACAAAAGGCCATAAGTCACATTTCTTGTGTACTCTGCTTTGTGAAGGATGTCAGTTCTCTTTCTTTAATTTTTTTTCCACTGGGGCTGGATAGTAACTGTGATCATAAGCTGCTTGCCTAACTCAGCCTGGCCTTTCTGTTTTATTTATCTGCCTCTGGGATCCTTGGTAGATCATTATTAATGGGATGTCTTGCTCTAGCCTGAAAACAGTATTTGTGTTTTCATCTACATTAATAAATGCTTTTCTCTCTAAATCCATTATTTCAGCGTAATGTGGCAGATTCTCTGCTTTGTCATTTGAACTCAGGAGCAAGACTAAATTGAAAAAAAAAAAAGAAGTTTCTATTTCAGTGTGCTGAAATAGACTGGTGGAATGGGATTGCTCACAGTAGGGCAGGAGCAAGGACAAAACACTTTGGATTTGCTTCTGCTTTTGTCCCTCAGATTTGGAAGTAAATGAGGGAAGAAGATTTTACAGACAGGTTGGAGGTGTATGACCTCCTCTCTAGCTGCTGCATCTGATAATGTTCCCATTTCTCTCATGATTATTAGTGTGACCTTCTTATCCATTTCTTTTTCCTTTTCAAAAAAAATATTCTCTGGTATCTTTGCATCATCACTGCTGCACATTTCATTGCTAAGCAACAATCAGCAGTGCACAGCCTGGGCACCACACATGACCTTTTATTTTCATCTCCAAAGCAAAGAAACTTTTGCTCTGTATCACTGAAGTTGTTCCTCGAAGGATGTGCTCCTGATGTGGGGGGTGTAGGGAGCTAACACTCAAGAGTTGTCTGTGTGTCCCTCCAGCTCCACAGTGGTGCTTTCATGAGGAAGTCTTTCTTAATTAGCCATACACACACATGCTCCCACACATGCTTCAGTGTGGGAGGGATATTAAGGACTAGTGTCATATCCAAAGAGCCAAGATAATCCTGATATGAGGAGGGGAACTGTCATGGAAAGAATAATTATGCAAACCAAGGAAGAAAGGAAAGTAAAGGCACTTCTATTTCTTTCAATCCAAAGCCCTCCTAAACATACCAACTTAGAGTTCGCTTTGAGACCTTCTTGTATTTCCAAATACAAGGGAAACCAAGGCGTGCTCAACAGGAAACAGACTGAGCAGGGTCTGGCTGGTAGCAGGGAGATTATAATGAAATTTACAGTTGCTAAGGAAAACAGAGGTTTTTTAGTGCATGAATTTAAATCTCATTAGAGACAAATTAGTCCTAGCCACAAGGCACACAAAAGCTGGGCTAAGGAGCAGCATTTGCAAGGCAAATAGTTGTTCTTCTTGAGGGATCTACTGAAAAAGCTCCCAAACTACATGTCACTCAATGTCTTGAACCTTCCCAGGTTTAGTCCTGAAACAATAGCATTTCCCTTGATCTAGATTCTGAGTCTTTAAATTTATTACACTGCAGAGATGTCACAGAGGGGAAAATCAAACTGACTCTCTAAAGAGATTGTCATAGCCTTAGATTCTGACATCTGATTTTGGTCAGTGACTCCAACATAAAATGAAAGTGAGTGCTGCATCACAGGCAATGAGGGCAGACCAAAGTAAAGCAAACATGATACAAACATCTCTTTGACCACACTGGTGGCTCCTTACACTACAATGTGTATGATATGCAACAATATGGTGTTAAAAATATTGTCCGGTAAAAGGCAGCCAGATGTTGATACTAGCTGATAGAAATGGGAGAGTTGCTGTAAACCAAAGTTATCTCCGTGAGGTCACTCACCATTACACTTAGCCAGAGTGCCTTAACCTATCCATAAATCTTACTCAAAGTTCAGATCCTGCTCTCTCAACATGTACTTATGAGTCTCAGTTGGAACTGCTGTAAGATCATTTGGGATTATAAGGAAAAATTCACCTTCTTTCCCAATATAAAGCCAGTGGGAGAAATTCCAGAACCTGCAGGATAGATTCCTGATAATGAATGGTGTCTGATATACTGCTTGTTGTAATGGATGGCTCCAAGCAAAGTATACCCAGCCTGCTTTTAAATATCTGCTTTAATTGCTTCATCTTGCACTCAGCTTGTGGCATATGTGGCATCCTCCTGATTGTAAAGAACTAGGAGTAGATAACTGCAAACCACAGGCCATTATCTATAGCTTTTCTTCACAATGAGGGTAGACGGGAGACTTTTGCATCCATTCCTTCTCTTTTGGCCATGATGAATCCTCTGGGAGCACGTGTTTGCACTGTCTCAGCTAGGATATAAAGGTATGCTATGGTTCTTGCTTATTACCTAAGTAACATGTTCTAAAAATTTGTCCTTCACAAGGCAATGCCCTTTAACACAAGTAAATCTGGTGGGTGCTCTCGTTAATAGAAGAGGCTGCACTGTAACTGTTCTACTCCTGCCCTTTTCTTGAAAAAGTGAATGCTTTAGTGTTTGATTTATCCCTTAAAATATAGATTCTCATAACTTCAGCAATGCGAATGTTATTGGGTGTGCCAGTACTTTAGCCCTGTTCAAAACATCCCAGAAAGCATGGCTTTTGAGTGGCATGATGCTGGATCTAGAAGAGCCCATTAGTAGAGTGATGGCATTGTTTCTATTTCTGGTAACAGTTTGGGTTAATGTTTTATAAGAAAGCAGGAACGTAAATGATAAAATCTTGTTTGGTTCCTTCAAAGAGGCAGCTGCCACAGCAGTTTCAAAGTCACCACCACAGTCATGTCTGGCCAAAGAACACTGTGAGGTCCTTCCCTCTTCTGTTTTTAGATGGTAATAACAGATTGCTGCCACTGAAATCAAGGCACAGGCATAATCCAAGTTACCTGTTACCTTTGGTGCAAGTAGCACACACCGATAATCATTCTTTGATTCATTTTCATGACCAACTAGTAGTGCTTTGCAGGTCCCACTCTTAACAGGCTTTGGCACAGCACGCACTGGAGGCCATCTAACTCCCCAGCTGTGGGGAGACCCCAGCACAGGGCTGGGCTGGGCCTGAGGCCATGGTGGCTCACTCAGAGTATGTTGATTTTACAAGAAGCAGCCCAGGACATAAATATTAATTTACCCGTGGCTGTGTGGGCTTGCCATGGCATTGCAGAATATTGGGTTAATGTGCAGTTGATGGGGAGGTAGTTTGGTGACCTATGGAGGCAACACAAATTCTGTCTAGTATGGTGTGTCTAGCAGGTGTACTGACCTTTGCCAGTCCCTTTCCAGAAAGTTCGAGCCATAACCTCCTGCTCTAAATGTGTGGCTGTGCTTTGTGATTCCTGTATAAGAAGAAAACCCCAAGGGTAGAGAACGTAACAATGCCCCAACTGCTCATGGGTCAAACCCACAGATGAAAAAAATATTATTACCTCCAGAACTGCAGGCAAACTAAAAGCTTTAAAAAGCAGTATTACAGGCTATTTTTTTCCCACGCTCTGGAACAACTGAGGTTGGAAAATCTCTGAACTAAAATTGTCTGATAGGATTCTTTCTCAAGCTTTTCTCTACACATCTTTTTTTTTTAATTCTTTACTGAGGCTTATGAAACAAGCAAGCTATCAGAGCCCTAACTTCTTTGTTATAATAGAAATGCTTACTGACCCTTGACTACAGAGGTGCTCTAGCACTGCTGTAGCAAATGCCAGGCACATCTAACATATGTGCAATCCAGGAATGCTCTGGCTCCTTGCCAACAGAGTACTTCATTCCTGGTATTTAATACTGCTGTGGCAAAAACAGTTGGGCAATTAGATATATTGTGAACAGTCTTTCTCTTTAGCTGATATATCTGTATCTGATATACTATTTGTCTCTACATTTCAATTATTATTTACTTAACTCTTTTTTAAAATTATTATTATTTGTCTTTCTAAACCTTTTTAGTATTCACTTCTCCCCTAGAAATTAGCAGGAAATCTTGCTAAGGATGTGGCAAAGAACATCTGTGAGCTTCTTCCTCCGGTGGAGCTGGTGGGAATTTTGCCATTGTCTTTCATGGAGACAGATTTCTCTGTTGGACTTTTCTGCCTTATTTGATAAGATTTTCAAATTGTTGTAGCTTAATACTTCTTTCTGGCTGTGGGAAACGGTGTATCACTTAGGGTGAGCTGATCTAAATGGCTGATGCCTCTCCACCCCCATTTCCTGATTGCAGGCTGTGCTATCCTACTGATTTCCAAATAAACAGACCAGAAAAAACAAAAATCCTCTCTGCCCTCCAGGCTTCTGTCAGTTTAGTGAGCTGAATGGGCTTATAGAGGTATCAAGAAGGGACAGGACTATAAAATCAGGAGGTGGAGGGTAAGCAAGTGGAGGAGCCGGGATGCTCCCTGAGAACCACCTAAGCCATTATGGCAGCTCCACTGACGCACATGAAGCAGCACTGTTTGACACTTCTTACAAGTAAAGGCGTTTTCACCGCCCTTAACTCATTCATTTGTGTAAGGAGTATCTAGAATATTGTGTAAGGAGTACCTTAGCTTTGTGTCCTTTTAAAATGGGTGCTTGAGACCTGAGCTCTGTGCTCTGGGTGCCCCACTCCTCTCAGGCCTCTGCTGACCCACAGCATTCCATGTGGTGGGCAACCCCTGAGCTGGTATCAGTGCTTCTCCTCAGCAGCACTTGGAGTCTTCATTCTTTCTCTGATGTGTGTGGCAAAGCTGTGCACTGCTAGAAGTATATTGTCTGTGTAAGCTAGATATCTGTCTAGAAGCTAGGAGGTGACCATCAAGATACATCTGGGACTTCAAGAAGGGCTAAACTCTGAATCTGGGTGAATTTCAGCCCTTTTAAGGTCTATATCCACCTCACATTCCTTCTCCTGCCTTGTATCTTGACTTGTACATATGAGGGTCTGTGGCTCTAAGAGAGAAGTCTGTTTTAATTCTCAAGGGCTTATTTAATGAAAATTTTAGAAATTCCTTCTTGCTTTTGAGAATATTTTACAAGTAGTAAACGCATTTCCAACCTGGCTGTGAATTTTCTGTTATGTCAATATTTTCAGTCTTTTCCATTGAGACAAAGAAGGGTTGTTGGTTGTTACCAGTATCCAGAGATCTGTAGTTTCTTTAGCCTATCTGTAGCATTGATCTACAAAAGTACAGATGAAATACTGCTAAATCAACATATATAAATATACCTTCCTCCCTAGAATTTGTAACTGTCATAATGACCTCAGCCTTGGACCTCTCCTGAAGTTTAATGGCAGCTGAGGTTAATGGCCCAAAGTTCCACCTCAGACTATTAACACTCTCAGCAGTCATTAATTCTTACAGAATGCTCAGGGTCTTTATTGCTGGTGCTTAAGTGATGCTCAAATGACTGTGAATATTTACACCCCTGCTGTGGATGTAAGAAATAGACCTAGTGCACAGTATTTCAGATGTCTCACTGTTCAAAAAGGTCTGAGTACCTGGTAGTAATCACTTGAACTTCTACAGATAATTAAGCAACCTCAACTGGCCATCAGCAGTACTAATCTAAAATTGTGCTTGCTTGTATAGATGTGTACTTTGCTTTAAAAAAAAAAAAAAAGAATGTACAGTCAGACTACTTGCCCTGAAGAGTTTACATCCAGAATTCTGTGTAAATATATATGCTTATCTTTATTCAGAATAGTTTCAAGAGGCAAAAGACATGTGCTTGTTGTCATACAGATACTACTAAATACAAGTCAATGATGCTTACAATTTTTTTTTTCAGCACAACATCTTATGTTTAATGTTTTTTCTGAGATGAGATGCAGGACTGAACTGCTCAAGCCCCTCGCCACAGCATATCCTCTTCCAAGAAGATATCATAACATTGTTTGACAGGCTGCTTAAGCCATCATTTTTTGAAGAGACAATGTTGCTTTATTAATAGGTATTATTATCTAGGAAGAAACATAGGCATGGGACTGACTTTGCGAGGCACTGAATGAAGTTGCTGTTCTCTTAAACAATGATGTTAGGTCATTGTTAATAAACTGACTGATTTCAGCTTGAAGAGACTTAGAGGTTTTCTTCTGAACAGCCTTCTCAGTGGCTGTTTCAGAACCTCACTGTCGTGGGGATTGGCTTCTAGACTGGATGTGCACATTGCATGATATCCTCTCTCAGCTTTTATTTTCCCAGGCTTACCAGACATGCACTCAGCATTCTGTTCCCCTAATTATAATCTTCACTTGCTCCGGGCTGAGACCTGTAAAAGAGCACACAACAGGCTGAAGAGATCCTCTCAATGCTCTGGGTAGTGAAGCTGATTCTGCTTTGTCTCTACTGATATGTTCACCTGGTCTATCTAGAACTGCATTTCCTTTCCCAGAGGGTCAGTTCTTACTCATTCTCTGATAAATTTGAGCTTTCTCTTTGTAAGTTCATGTTACTACTGTAATTCTTGTTGTTAGCCATTATATACATCAGTTATATGCATTATCCTGAACTTAATGCTATGAGACATCATCCCGTTTTTATAATCTCTCAAGGTCATTTAATTCTCATATCAAAACTGCTTACCACAGGTGGAATAGGAGCTACTGGTCACCCCCTTGATTAAACATGAAGACCTGGAGGAATGTTTAAACTGGCACCTATTTAGGCCAAGGCCTTTCTCCTATGGTTATCCTTTGTGCCCCTCTGCTGTTCATAGGGTCCTTCATATGACTCTCTGCTTCTGCAAGGTTGTGTTTAGTGAATGGTTATGCACCAGCTTTAGGTGTGTATTTGTGTTCCTTTGTTCTTTCCATTTTGTCCTGGAATCTCTTTGGAGATACCAGAGTGTTCTCCTGTAGCAACTGCTCATCCTTTTTAATGAACTTTCTGTAGTAAGCCATGTTTCTTCTCCATTTTGTTCCTTACAGATGTCATTAATAGTGTCATCAAGAATGGCACATGTTTTAGACCCAGATCACTTGATTCTAGTTCTAAATCTACTACAATCTTCCTCGTGACTCTGTCAAGCCGCTTAAACACTTAATATAAAAGTATTTCTATACCTTCAAAGGCCATTTAGATACCAAGATCTATTAACATTTTTAACATTCAGACACCAAATGATCCTAAGATGCACTTTCATGATGAAAAGCTTGATTAATTTTCCTAACAGTACCAGTTGGGATAATAAAAATAGCATCTCAAGTTGCAAACTTGTCCTTCATGTGTCCTTAGACTACTCCAGCTACAGCAAAACACCTCTATCTATAGTGTACCAGAAATAACGTTTTTTTATGGAAAATATAGAGACATACACTGACAAAAAAGGAGGACCCAGAAAAGGCATTCTATTTTTGCTTGGGACAAGAGCCATGTAAGACGAAGTTTTGCAATGCTGTTCACATTGTGATAAAACACTCTTATTGCCTGACTAAAGCAATAAGCTAAGGTGACGAGCATGGCGTAAATACTTAGAAAGAAATAAGAGAGAGAAAAACAGAGCTTTTAATGTACTATCAAAAAAAATTTTAAAGGAAAAAATGACCCACACTAGAAAAGATAGTAATAGTAGCAAGACCAGCAAGCTATTGCCAAGGGCAAAATTAATATTACAGAAAGGGGTCTTTCCACAAGGAACAGTCTTTTCTAAGGATTCGTTCCACCTGAATACTTCAGCATGTCTCTTTAGGACAAAGTATGCCATGATAAATAGAAAGAGCTTTAAATTACATAAGACACTGCATTGGAAGAAGGGAAATTGGGCTAACAACTATACTACCATCACCTTATTTTACCACAAAGAAAGTAAAATCAAGTCAGTGAGCATATACCAAAGATAACGAAATATCAGATAGAAGGAAACACAGGGGAAAAAATACCCCAAACCTAAGTGGATAAAAAATGAATCAGTGTAAGTTCTGTACTTAACCTGGCTACAAAACCAGGTGAAGTGGCAACAGATGCAAGAAAGCAACCTGCACTTGAAGAAGGAAGCTTGTTGGTGCATGACATGAAATAGCATATTAGAAGGATAACAGAAACATAATAGAATAATAATTGCAACTAGAGTGCAAGTACTACAGGGAGCACACTGTGAAAGGAATGCAGAAGGAATTGGCAAGATAATGTGTAGCATTATATATTAAGAATATGGCTGGCAGTAAAGAAATGTTAATTAATAGTATAGATAAGGGAGGATCAGTTTATGTCAAAAAAGTGTTAGGAAAGGTTTCTACAGCTGGAAAGGGATTGGGCTCTACAGTCACCATTGAACTTGAGATGACTTTAGTATCATGAGAGAGATAAAGCTACCTGGTGATTGTATCATTATGGAAGATGTTAAATTCTGCAGTCAGAGACTGGAGAACAGATGTTACATCCACAGTAGAATCTAATCATTTCCCAGACTGGAAGTTTACACACATCTCCTATTTGAAGCAGCCACGGAACTGCTACGAGATTATAGTATTTCAAGTTGGTGATGGACAAGTAACTAAGATATTATAGGGAAAGTAGTAGAAAAAATAAGTTGTATCACTGATGACAGTACTGACCTAATTTCAATTTATATGAAACAGCAGTATTTACAAAGACAAGTTGATGGTTATGGCTTTGAACTGTAAAAGGGCAGACTACATCATAGCAATTCAATCTGAAGAGCAAAGGCACTGGATTAGGGTAGAGTGCTGGTCTGAAATTCGTATTCTTAGGCAACAGAACTCTATACCTTTCTTTTACTGAACAAACTGTTGACATTTGTCAAAGGATTTTCAAGAGTCAGAACAGACTGGCTCAGAAAAAGAAACCAGAACTTGAAGAATTGAAAGACCAGAATGTGAATTGTAAACACTAGGGGTAATTTAGACCTTGAGAAATCAGAAGAAAAGGTTGAAGATTTTCCAGCCATAATAAAGAAAGAGTGAGGGAAAAAAAGTAACAACACTCTTTAAGCAATGGCAACACAAAGAAATAATACTTCTTCTTTACCTCTGAAGGCAAACAGATGGAAGAGAGATGTGATAGCAGGACTGTTTAAGGGGAGTGGGATAATGTAAAGTGGAAATGGGCCAAAAAGTGTTGGATCAGAACTCACCAAGTTGATATGCCCATCGGAATGGAGGTTAGTAAGTGTCAGTTACATAAACACACTAAAGGGCAAACCTAGCAGTGACAGACCAGCTATTCTGATGTGTAGTATTTTAGGGAAAATGAAAGCCATGGGGAGTAATAGATGGCAATCTAAAACACAATATCAACTTACTAAAGGGGACCAAGTTTCAGTCTTCTTTAATAACTGGTTGGAGGTTTTTTTTTGGCAAGGAAAACATAGTAACACTAACTGTAGACTACCTATTCTTCAGTAAAGTATTTCATAGAATGGTAAGGTATTCTGTGAGATGAGAACTAGTACAAGAAAACCCCCAAAGGGCAGACAGTGATGGATTATGCTGAAAAGGAAATTAGCACTCTAAAATAAGATTCGAAATGATGTTTCTTAAATACTTTTATTACTGATCAAGAAGTCAACCTACCATCATGAAATTTGTTGAATTTACGAAGTATATCAACAGAGTTAATTTAGTAGAAATCTGGTTAACTTGATGCCTGCAATTATAGGGTGGGATTAGATCAACAAGAACAAAATCCAAGATTATGCTTTTAAGAATGAATAAGTATGATCTTTACCCATTGAAAATGGGAATGAGAAAAAGAAAAAAGAATTGATTTGTATTTTTCAGTTACAAGATGTCTCTTAGCCATTGGTGTGACAAAAAACAAACAAACAAAAAACCACACAAAACCAAAAACAAACAAAAGAAAACCAACACACAATAGGCAGGAGCAGGAGAAGTATTTCCAGTAAGGAGGAGGAAGCACTGACACACTGTAATATGTTACTTAGAATAACTATGCACATTTATGTTCACCAACATTCAAGTAAGAAAAATTCAAAGAAAGAAATGCAGAAAAGTGCTGCATCACAATACAACAGGAAAAGAGAGCTCAGCATGCAGGAGTAAGAGACTTTACTTGGGTTTGGTTAGTCAAACAAAAAACAGATGAGATAGGATTACTGCCTATAAATGTATTAACATCATAAAAAAAAAAAAGGAGGACAAAGCTTTTTAACTGAAAGTTCAATGTTCATGCACACACACACAAAAGAAAACAAATAAATTTATGTTATACATTAAAAGAGTGCTACTATTTACCAGTGGAGTTTGTAGTGGACAAAATCCTGTCTTTTCTTAAGAATGGAACTTGACAAATGTAAGGAGGGGATTATGTAAGTGGCCAGCAATACCAAAGGATTGGATATATGACTAGGAAGTCGCTCCCAGATTATCCCCATATCTTCTAAATTTCTAAAATGAGTAAATTCTGTGCTTGGAATCTGCACCAGGTCATTGAACCTGGGGAAAGAAAATTATTAAGAGCACAGTTTAGCTGAGCTTAGTTTAACCCACAATATATGCACATAGGAATAAAACTTGCTAGTGTTGTTCTAGGGAAGCCATATGATGATATTTCTCTGTGCAGTGTTGAAGTCAGAAGAATTACTCCATTAGAAACCACAGTTTCTAGCTGCACATCCCCTCGTGTGCAGATGGAGTGCAGCGCACTGTTTCCTAGCAACTACTAAGGACCACTCGCTTTATAAATCAATCTCTGCCAGGATATCACAGAAACAACAATAAATGCGAAACATTTAGTAGTCAGAAGGCTTTCTACTTCCTCGGCTTTCTGGTCTGCATGGGAAAGTCTTTTCAAGAAGTAGATAATATCAGCATTTCTTCATAAGTGGACTAAATTCAAATCCTTGTTCAGGTGACTTGTTTTTCAGCTCCCCTGGGGTACATTTCCTCACGTCCATGAATGGTCCTTCTTTAAGATGTCAAAGACAAAGTTATACAAAACTTCATTTGGAAAAAAGAAAGAAGAAAATGAAATACAGATAAAGAAGGAATGAATAGCACTCAAAAAAACCTCCAAAGAGCCCTGGGAAGAGAAGGAGTGATAATAACAGTCTGTCAAAGGCTGCAGATGCAACTCTTCCCTTCTATGCAGTAAATCAGCTTTCAGTGTCACTTTCATCTATAAAATTCAAGTAATATCTGATTGATTGCAACATCCAGTTATTTTCATTTATTTTTCACTATTAAGAATTTCTACTAATTTCTCTTCTTGTTTATCTTCCTCATTTTGCAAGCTTCCAGCATCTTCTGATGCAGCTAACAGTCTGAAATGGATCTTCTATACTGTTAACACACTGGAAAATCCCATTTTGTTTTTGTGTAAAGCACAGGAGGGATGGTCTCACTGCCCAGCAACTTTCTTCAGGGTTTTGTTTCAGAAAAAACCCAGAGGTTTTGTCACTCTGATAAGACCAGGGTTACAAAAGCGAAGTGCTAAGAAGGTCCCAGCAATACCTAAGGGTATTATTTAACAATAAATACAGCTGAAAGGGTCATTAAATAAACAATTAATATATTAGTTTATAATTCGATTGTTATATGATTGAACAGCCTGGTTGGGAAATCTCACTTCTAATTTGAGAACAGTAATGACTTTTTAATTTCTAGCATAGCATGGTGTCTGTCATGAAATGACAGCATCAGTCTGACAATATTTTGCATGTAATTTTTTTTCATGAACAATAACATAACAGGAGCAAGAGGTGACAAAGGTTAGTTTCAAAAGGGAGTGCTCAGGATACTAAACTTTGTGACTGATGATATCATTTGAGAAATCTGATGCTTAGACTGTGAGCCCTTTGAAGTGGGAAATTGCGTATATATCACAGAAAAGAAACCATGCACATTTGTGGTGCCACATAAATATTGTGCAGTCATTCTACTTCTGAGTTGGAAGTAAATTTAGGAAGAGCTAATATTCTGCTTTTCAACTTTTTTCTTCTGTTTTTAGAAACACTTCAGAAGTTTCTTTCCACTGAACTGATTTTGCTTTGTTATAATTAGTAATGTATTGTTGTAATCACACAAGTTATTTCCTCTTGTACTGTTTATACTTCAGCTGAAACACTGTTCAGAGATGGGTTTGTGTTACACTGGCATCTCAAATTATTCTTTGCCTTTTTTGTTGATGAGTTCTTTTGAAGAAGATGTGTTTATGTCCTCATTGTTCCATCAACAAAGTATACAATTACAAATCTTTGGTCTTCTGGTGTGTTTAGCAAATCTTTTCAGCCTATGATTTACCACCTGTGGCTTTTCTTCATCTTTGAAAAATGCTATTATCTTAAATGGCTTATTTCTAATTGCAATGAGTTTAATTGCTTGGATACACAAGGGGCTGTCTTGGCTACTGTTGATTTCTGGACATGTTCAGAAAAAATGGGTGTTTGTGTACAGATGTCTCTAGAAGGGGCAAGAATTTTACTGCATGTTTCCCCTTAATAGCAGTGGATGTCAGCAAGTTTACGATAACATTCGCTGAATTATTGCCCTCCTGAGAAGAATTTCCATTCCAAACCATCTCTATTGAAGATCTCTATAAAGACACTGCCCAGCCATATCTCTTGTGCTTTGTACTCTGTTTCAAATGTGTGGTGCCACTGGAAAACTCTATCTCAAGCTACAAGTGCTGCCACAGGTTTCAGGAAAGTGTTTCAGGCAAGTGTTTCAGGAAATGTGTGGCAATATTTATTTTAAGAAGGGATATGAAAACTCATTAAAAAGGAGAAGGTTTTGTAAAAAGAAAGAACCTGGAATCATGCACAATATATTCTAATTTTTTTTCTAGAAATGTATGGTGTCATCATTATTTGTAAAGTCATGTTGTTAATTTGCCAACATTTGGAAAACTGTCAGATATTTCTGTGAATATTTATGAGTCCTCAGTGTTTCACTGCATTTAACACAGGTGGTCATTTGCCCAAAAATTCCTCTAGGAAATGTACTATTCACTGTTCACCATTCATCTTTCTACTGCTTAAAAGGTTTGTTATCCAGTTAGGGAACAAAAGAAGTGGGCTGTAAGGCAGGACTCAGAATAATCCTTGCAGTGGACAGCTGAAATGAATAGCTTCAAACAAGCCATGTGCAAAATATTATTTATTTAAGCAACTAAGCAAATATTTATCAACTGTAAGACCTCCAGGTTACACATTATCTTTTTTTTTCCCTCTTTATTCATTATCCACTACAATAGAATTGCAAACCTTGTAAAGGTCTTTAGGTATTAATATAATAAAAATATAGAACAACAGAAAATAACAAATGCTGTTTAAGAAATCTGTATTGGATAGCAGACAACTCAGAAATAAAGCTAGACTAGAAACAAATTTCCTGCAAGTAGATTTACTTAAAAATAAAAATATTGCCCAATCCTTTTTGCTTTACTCACATGCATCCTCAAGCTGAAGAAAAGCTTTTAAGGCAGATTATAAGATTTCACTCTATGGGCTGGGAATTTGTGTTTTAACAAACCAGAACAGAGCCTACAAAGCTGTGAGCTGTGTGAAATGAGCTCCAGGAAGTATTTTTAATGATCATGAAAAAGAGAAAATATTTCAGAACACAAAACTAAAACCTTTGAAATGTATTTTTGTCTAGTGTTTTAATTCTAAGTTTTGATTTTCATCCAGCCATTAACATTCAGTGACTAAAAAGAGAAGCAGAAAACTATTTAAAAATATTTTTTCTAGATTAATCTCCTAACACAAGGGAGTCTGCTGCATTATTTGGGCTTGCATTGTAACTACTTACACTTCCTATAATGACAACCAGAGATTAGGTATGTATGTATGTTACATCCTGTGTTTTCTGATGTTAATATTAAGCAATATTTAATGAATTAGCTACCTCCTATAGTTTGTGAACTGTCATAGGTCTATTGCATTTATTCCCATGTTTTTGCAGAAAGGTAAAAAATTCATTTTATTTTACAATTTTTCTAGTAAATTTCCAAGCCCTTGTTAGCCCAGGTTGATTTAAAACTGTGGGGAAATTTTGTAATTGGAGGTGGCAAGAGTGATCCATCAGGCTTTTATGAATCTTCCAGAGAGCCAGATCTCCCAGACAAAGACACTTAAATATAATCACTTAAATAATAATGGTTAGCTTCAACCTTTGCCTTGGTAATACCCCACTCTTCCAAAGGAACCTACGGTATGCAAGCCTTGTCCTAACTCCATTCTGATGAGCTGGCATTCAGAGGTCTTTATTTCCTTTTTTTTCAGATGTTTGACTGGAAGACAGATAATACCTTTGGTAAGAAATATTAAGGTCAGGATCTTGAGGCCTCCTGGGTCTTGCAGATGTCTGGTTTTCAGATTTTCCCCACTCCATCCAGTTGCGAGGTGGAGTCCCAAGGGATTTCATTAAGTCAGTTTTTGTAAATGATCCGAGTTTGTGATCTGACCACTGCTACCCCTACAAAGGCAATATTAGCTGCACAAGTTCTTTTTATGGTATGTACCTGAGACCAATGCTGAATAAACGCCCTTATGAAATGCTTCTTCTGTGGTTTTTGTTTAGTTTTGTGGGGTTTGTTTGTTTGTTTGTTTAAAAATGGGAGTCCACTTTCTAAAATGTGTTAATTCAATTGTCTAATCATAGACATCTACTTGAGATGCCCTGGGGTACCCCAGGCATCTGCTCAGGATAGCATCTATGGCAGAGTGCCTGCTGGGGACCCACGCCTCTGGAGAGCACGGTTAACCTAGGGGATCTCAAGCACCAAAAGACATTATGTTGTACAGGTAACTGAGAGAGTAATTGTCAGCACAAGGAAGGGAGTTAGAGAGGTTCTGTTGGGTTGGGTTCCTGCTATGAACCCCTGAACCCCTTTGGATGTCTGGGGCAGGCTGAATTGCTCTCCAGATTCCTATGGATAGCTCTCCAGGGACTTCAAAGGGAATTTACATGCCTAGAGCAAAAAGTCTCTTTGTGCCTTTCCCCAGAACCTACTCTTGTTCATTTGACCACTTGTAGGGTTCTTTTCTGAGATCATAGAATTGTTAAGGCTAGAAAAGACCTCCAAGATCATCAAGTTCAACCTTTGACCAAATAACACCATCCCTACCAAACCATACTGCGAAGTGCAACATCTACTCATTTTTTGAACATTTTCAGGGATGGTGACTCCACCACTTGCCTGGGAAGCCTGTTCCGATTCTTAACCACTCTCTCAGTGAAGAAATTTTTCCTAATATCCAACCTGAGCACCCCTTGGTGCAACTTGAGGTATTTCCTCTTGTCCTATTGCTTGTCACCAGGGAGAAGAGACCAACCCCCACCTTGCCACAACATCCTTTCAGATAACATGGTGGTATAACTGTCCATGTCCTCCCCCTGCCTTTCCCCACCCTGGCAAAGAGCCAGCTAAGCCATGGACTACTAGCTTCTCCAAGAGAATGTTATGGGAGACAGTGTCAAAGGCTTTAATGAAGTCCAAATAGACAACATTCACAGGCTTGCCTTGATCCACTGGGCACATCACCCGGAGATCCAGTTAAATCAAGCAGGAGATAGAGAGGGCACAGTTTTACTTCAAAAGTGTAGTATTTCTTCACTCAGTTTAGATGTACACATCAGCCCACCAACATCTTTTCGGTGCATATGTCTTATAAGGCAATTTGTCCTCCTTTGTGGCTTCAACTCTTCCATATCCAGTTCAGTGTATCAGCAGTACAAGAAAGTCTTATGAACATCAACATCAGCAGTAAACATACTACTACTGAAGTTCCCTAGTTCTGTTCTCTTCCCTATTCCAGGTGTCAGTAGGTGATGTCTGTCTTAGGTTGAGGACAGTTGGGAAAGCTGCAGGAGCATGCTGGATAATGGAAATACGCATGTGGAAAGTGCAGGTTCTTCATGCAACAGTGTTGTTGTTCACTAAGAAAAAAGACATTGTCTAAGACTGGGATAGCACATTGATGGCATCCTTACCAATGCTGATCTGTGTTGTGTTTTGTAAGGAGGTGCACATCAGCTGTTCAAGATACTGGAATGCTTCCAGGGTATCTGCTGCTTCTGCACAGCCTGGGGAAAATGTCACATTTCTCACTAACTTCCTCACACTTCAACATACAGAGCCAACATGAGTTATTTTTTTTTGATCTTCTAAATCCTACTTTGGTTTTGTGTAGCCAGACTGAGAGTAAGACCTGTTCCCATTTTATCCACACTTCCTAACAGCTTTGGAGACTATTGCATGCTACATTGTGGTTTTGCATCGAAGTGGTAAAGTTCAAAACTATTGCTTTTTTAAGGGCAGGGGTGAAAAAGCAAAGCAAGGATAAGTTTGGAACACACTTCAAATTCTCTTCAATGTTGCGCAAAGGGAGGGATGGAGAGAGAAAAGATGTAGCGCTTTTCTCACATCTCCAGTGTGATCTCAATCCTACTGAAACTGATGGAAATCTGACTGGCTTCATGGCTCATTGAACCTGAGCATACTGAAGAGCAATTAAAACCCAATTTTTTTACAGAAGATGATCCTGCCCTGAAGCCAGCAAACAAACCAAACAGAGGCTAGTAAATCCTCTCTGGGATAACAATGGCTCTCTGCTTATCAGTTCTTCAGAATTCCTGTTTATCAGCACCAGGTTGCTGCTGGACTCTTTTGATTCTGCTTGTTAGTGTCTGATCAGAGGCTGCCTTTGTCCAACTTTAATTATGCATGAAACCCAAACAAGCAGACCATAAAGGATAGAATTTCTTCCATTGTTTTAAAAAGGGTTGTATAATTTTGCAGGAGAACAAGAGAAAACACAATTACTGCCTTGCGTCAAACATAAGAAATACAATGAGGTTTGACCATAAAAATAGGTCTCTTTCCACCTTTTTTAACTTTTTTCATGTAACTGCAGTTTCTGATTTTAACAATCTTCTGGTGAGGGAGATAAGCTCCTAATTCTGTAATGTTGTTATCAAAATTTGTAAGGTAAGTGAAGTTTACAATTTAGTGATTTATAATCCTAAGCAAGGTAGGTAGAGTATGTCTTTTATGTTCCATAGTCATCACTGGACAACATTATACTCCTAAGGAAGAAACCTTCTGCTTAGCATATCTATTTGCATAAAACTCTTGATCAAACAAACAAAATATTTTTCTTTGACTGAGATGACTCTTAAATAATAAAGAATCCAAATAATGAATATATAAACATGAACTCTACTGATGTCTTCTTGTGTTGATACAAAGACCTGTACTTTTCAGAGAGGTCAGAAATGCATTATATCTAGAAAATACTACTAACTCTTAAAATTTGATCACATCGTGTTCTCAGTCTGAAGCAGGATTAGAAGAAGCAAATCCAAATCTCAGTTGTGCATGCTTTTCAATCCTCTCACATCAGGCATTTGCTAATGCAACTCCACTGGTTTTACAGACACACATCAGTATTGTCATAGGAAACAGGGGAGCCTACTTAACTGATAGCTCTACTGGGCACTTCCTTAGGGACGAAACAAAATCCAGGAGCTTTGAAAATAATTTCTTTAAACTTCAGTTGTAGTGAGAGAACATGCTAAGGTCTAATTTCTGCTAGACTTTGTGGTACAGGCACCATACTAGAAAGGACTTTGGTTTGAATATTTCAATTATGCATGGCCAGGCATGTGATCAGGTCAGAATTACTTCGGCATAGTCACAGAATCATCTTAGAATCATTAAGATTGGAAAAGACCTCCAAGATCATCAAGTCCAACCTTTAACCAAACACCACCATGTCAATTAAACCACAGCACTGAGCGCCGTGTCCAGTTGTTTCTTGAACACTTCCAAGGATGGTGACTTCACCACTTCCCTGGGCAGTGTGTTCTTATGTTAACAACCCTTTTTGTGAAGAATTTCTTCCAAATGTCCAACCTGAACATCCCCTGTCATAGCTTGATGCCATTTCCTTTTGTCTTGTCATTACTTACCTGGGAGAAGAGGCCGACCCCCACCTTGCCACAGCTTCCTTTCAGGTAGTTCTAGAGAGTGATAAGGTCTCTCCCGAGCATCCTCTTCTCCAGGCTAAGCAATCCCAGCTCCCTCAGCTGCTTCTCATATGACTTACTCTCTAGACACTTCACCAGTTTCTCTGCCCTCCTCTGGACACGCTCCAGCCCCTCATTGTCTCTTGTAGTGAGTGGCCTAGAACTGGACACGGGATTCAATGTGCAGCCTCACCAGTGTCAAGTACAAAGGGACAATTGCTTCCCTAGTCCTGCTAGCCACACCATTTTGGACAGGCCTGACAGGCCAGGATGTCAGTGGCCTTCTTGGCCACCTGGACACACTGCTGGCTCCTGTTCAATGGCTGTCGATCAGCATTCCTTGGTGCTTTCCCACTGGTCGTGTGGAGATTAAGCAGATACAACTGTTATTTGTAAAGGATATACAGTGTCTGCCAGATTGCAGGAAACAAACCCTGATGGCAATTGTTAAAGTCATAAATTGAATGTTATCAATGCTTGGCATTTTCTCTGGGACTGTGGAAAAGTTCCGGAATATTTTTTGAGATCTTATAATCACTGACATCACCTCTAGACATTAATCAGTTGCAGAATCATCTTTTTTTTTGTGTGTGTTTTTGTTGTATGATGAAATGGTACAAAATTCAGCCAAACTCGTGCTAGTACTTCCCACACATGTTGGTACATATGTTTGTTGACTAAGTTGCTTAAAATGCAGACAGGCACACTAAATCTTTGTTTGTCAGCAAGAAGTAGATTAAAAAGTCTGATTTTATAGGGTTAGTTCTCCAGATAGAAGATGTTATTGGCTGATTTTATTTATGTCTATAATTCATACAAGGGATGCCTTAGACACTGGATATTCTTTATATGCAGGAATACAACCTATGTCAATTGGAGTAGATGTAAAATATGATACTCACTATTTGTGGTCACTAAAGGACCACTTTTTATAAATCTACTGATGTAAGCTTCTCTTTGGCTTTACAAGTGGCCTGCCTTAACACTGCCTTTCATGATCACTATTTTCTAAATCAGTTTCCAACATCCTCCTTAAAAAGACTTTGTGGCAATATTTTGCAAATATAGTAATATACTAATCACATCTTAATTTTAATAACAGTGAAAAGATTCCTGTACATGTCCCATGTCTGGGACCTGTCAGATGGGAGGGACTTCAATAGCAAAAGGTAGTATTTTTATTACTGGTAGTGCTTTTTGGGGGGGGCGGTATTACCATTTAAGAAAGTTATGACTTTTAACATGCAATATGACCATCTTCTGTTGGTATGTTATATTAAATAAAAAATCTTTCCAGTCTATAACACATTGTGCTTTTAATGGGATCCACATCAAAATAGAAAATGAACACTTTAAGAATCGAAAGGAGGTAGTAGTGCAGATGAAATTGTTCTCATAATTCTTATGGCATTTTTTTCTGTGTCTCAGTGAGGTGAATGCAAAGATGAAATTATCTTTTACAATCAGCATTACTTAGAATCTTGAGGTCTATGCTGTATTTATTCCACTGTACCGCCAATATACGATGATTTAGACATTTGTTTTGGCTTTTAATCTTTGCTCATATATAAACACCTCCAAAATAAAAACCAGTGGAGTATGCACACCCATAAATCTGTCCAGCCTTCCACTTCTCTGAGATATTTCAGTAAAGGCTTGATGTTTGTAATCAGAACTAGGTTTGGATGCTGCCTTCAATTCATTTAACAAACACCCTTCCCCCACTGCTCCGCATTCCATTTCTCCTCTTTGGTTCATTTTTAAGCCTGATGGATTCAAGGAGAGGAGAACTTCTTTGAAGGTGCCTGAGGAAGAAGCCTGGAAGCAGCAGGAGATGCATTCTTAGAACAAACATTGGTTATTTTCTTTTGCACAAAAATCAGATTGATTTATTATATTTAATGTACTCATGCAGTAGTGAACATTGCATAGTTTTTACTCCTCAGAGTTTCCCATGTGTGATGCTTACTCCATCTTTTCAGTTACTGCTATCTCACAGTCTTCTCAGCTCTACCATGGGGTGACTTTACTGGGCTAGTCAAGTCTGGTGAGAAGAGGCACTGGGACAACCCAGCAGCTGTCTGCAACTACTGAAAGCCAGTTTCAAAGATGCTGGATGAAAACTTTTCTCATGAAACAGTTAATGATACAATAGAAGGCAGTGGTCATAAATCACAGATCATGAGATTCATTCTGGACATTAGGAAAAACATCAGGACAACATCACAGCACTGAACACGTTACCCAGAGAGACTGAAATTTCTGCAACTTGTCTCTTAATACTGTGAGAGCAGCAAGAAGTGTGAACCAGTACCTTAGCATAGCACTCAGCACTGCAGGCAGGGGAAGGCCATCAATGCCTCACAGTCCAACTGGAGGCACGTTGCCATGACAGGACAGTGTTGTTAGTAGCAGAAATGGTAGTCATGGGCTTATGGTGATCATTCAGATCAGGTGGGGTTTTGAAAGCTATTGGATGATTCAGAGATGTGTCTGACTGGAAAGGATGGGATCATTTGCACAGAGTTTATTTTTTCACAGGACTGTTTCAGTCTCACTTCCTTGTATTTAAATAGTATTGCAAACTACATAGGAAAAAAAGTTAGTTGTATGCTACACAAAGTAAGACAGCATTTAAAACTGTATAGCAATTGGTCTGGTTAGGCAAATGCTTAGTTAAGTCAGTGTTACATGGCGTGTTCAGTAAAGAGAGTTCACGGTTTGAAACATGAAACTGACCTCTGTGTAATCTATTTGTGCAGCTCCATGGTCAATAATTTCTATTTAACCCAGAGAAAATGTCCCAATTGAAAGGAATGATTTCAGTTTAGTTACTCTGGATTTGAACAGTGTGTCTGAGACCAGAACCTGGCCCAGAGGCTATAGGAATAAATGGGATTGGGAAGATATATTGTTTTGAAAAGGAAAAGGTAATTTGATATACTGGGCATCAAGAGAACTATTACTGTGATTAAAGACATTTTTCCTTTTAAGTTTGTGTTTGCTGGATATATTATTTATTGCTAGGATATGGTAGATTATTAGATTTTTCAAATTGTTTTGGTATTTGATTATGAAGCCAAGTTTCCCTTTTGAGACTTTCCTGGATATAGTGTTTTTGTTCAGCACGGAAGTTTCTTTGGTTTATGTTCTTTAAAAAAATAAACACTTTGTTGTTATTATTGCAAATATTAGAAAATGAAAGTTATATTGTATTGGGAAATGTTTCTTTCTTCTAAAATGATGTGTTCTTACTCTTTGAAAGGTAAACATAAAAAGTAAGTCCAGGTACTATTTTGTTCTAGTTCAGGAAATTTTAAAGCTCTGATTAAATAAATTACAGAGTATTAAGAGCTTTCTTCCCTTTGTTTTTCTAAGTTGTAATTTTCTTGCCTCCTGGTTATTTTTCCAGGTTACTTATTCTATATCTGGTATTTTTCTTTGTATTTCATCCCATGGCATTAGGATGTAATGGACTAATTTTAAATGACAGCTTAAGAATATCTCTAGATATTATTTGCTATCACACAATAAGCGTTTTAAGTTCTTGCCGGATGGAGCAAACAAATCATTAGAAGTTATCCAACAAACACCACTGTCAGAGTGCCATAGATTCATCTCTTTCATTTGCCTTTGGGTAAAAAAAAAAAAACCAGAACATTTTGTTAGAGTCTGCTTTGAAAGAACTGGACAATATAAGGTTGATGAGCAGTCTTTTCTCAGAAACCAGCTCCATTTCCACTGAAACAGTTGGTGATAACCCATCCATTTCTAGCATTTCTTTTTTGTGGGAAAATTTTGTAATGATGAGATTTAACTTTACCATTTCATTTTGTGGCAATTTTAAGTTCATGCATGTTACTTTGCAGCTGAAGCGGCCCAAGAGTGTCACCCAGTCATGTATCATTGCTTATTAGACATGAAGCACCTGCTTAAGCCATAAGAACTTGATTGTACATAGTGACCTCAGACCTTTGTCCGTGGTTTTAGTGGACAGGGGCTCAAACTGGTCTCTTCACAGCTCCCAGGACTGACTGTCCAAGAGCATTCAGGGCTTGAAATGCTCTCTTTTCAAAGAGGGGAGAAGGGCAAGTCCTGCTTGCTTCGGGAAGGGACCTGACTGTTTGTGTTGTTTTCTGTCATACTGTTTCTTGGTGGTGGACCCAACTTCTTCCCCTATTTGAGATAAGCTTTACCAGTGTGGTTCCTCAGTTTTAGGTGAAATCACCAAGAGGCGGTCAGGAACTTGCTGCTCAATCCTTATGTGGGAGGCTACACAGCAGCTGACACCATGTCTTCAGTGGAAGTCAAAGTTTTCTACAATCAATAAATGTGAGTGTCCCCTAACATGAGAATGCATTCTGAGAAGGATCTGGAAATATTACATTTACTTCCACATAAGGCAAAAACTGCTAAACCCCACTGTTTGAAGGAGAGGGGTTAAAGCTGATACTGAATTAGTTGTACTAGTCCTGAGCTGCCTGCCTGTACCAAGAGGGAGAAGAGAATGATGCTGGCAACCTCTCTTAGTAGCAAGCTGGCGGCAAACTGAGACTGTGGGGACAGCTGGCCTGAAGAAGTGCCATGCTATACTCTGGAGAGCCTCTGTGATGCTCCTGTCACTAGATGCAGTGGACTGAACTGCTTATGTGGGTAGGTACCTCCCTGATCCCAAGTCCCTAAATCCCTCACAAGGCCAGGGGACCACCAGCTAGGCTGTATTCTCCCTGAAGTCAGACTTTGCAATCTGTTCCATGGTCTGTGTGTGTGTTTTTGGAGAGCAACTGGAGTGAACATGATAAAGGAAAGCAATTATATTGGGCTAAGGTGCTACTTTCATGCAATGTTAATGAGTCCTGCTATCTCTTTATCTATTTCTAACCCCACATATGTTCATGCAATATTTAAAGAACTCTTAACCTTTGACACAACAATAATTTAATTTTTCAAATACAGTTATAATGAAAGTTTCGACTGCTAATAAATGTATTCCAAGAGGCAGAAGGTACAGGAGAGAAAAGGAGAGATAAGACATTGGAGAAAGATCACAAGGTCTATAACAGAAAGAGCTGCAGTCAAACCTGTGTATATACTCACTAAAAAAAAGCAGGAGTGGTATTTGTTCCCAACATTTCACAGATCTTAATCTGGTCTTTGTCATCTTGAAAAAGAAGTCTGTGTTGCTTCTCTCAAGGCAATCTGCAATCTGCCATTTCACTGCAGAATGTGAAATCACACCAACACATAGCAAAAGAGAAAAGAGAAAAGGTGAAAACTTGGGAAGAAAACATGGTAGGGGTGAATTGAGAGAACAGCAGTTTTGGTCTTTTCCTGACTCTCTGATCAACTGTTGTCTCTCATCCAACTCCCCAAACAGGCCTAACCTCAACTTAGCTATGGTGCTTAACTATTTTGCTTTATTTTGCCCTTTATTACTCCCAGAAGTCAGCTCTGTTTGGTGCTTCAGGTGTTAATCTAGTTGTTATTGCTGATGGTGTGTCAGGGAAAGGGGTAAGGGGTGAGCAAGGCAGGGCTATGCTTATGCCTGCATCTGCATTTACAAGCCCTGCTTGTAAACAAAATAACAAAAAGAGATTTGCCACCCAGTGCAGAGAACAAATGATGAAAGGACCTGCTTTTGATTGCCTGAGAGGCAGAAAATTTCTCATTCACCTCTCTCAGTGCCTGGCAGCAGTCCTGCACTCACTAGTTTTCCTAACCCAGAGCTCAGCTCTCTTCTGAGTGTGGCATTAGAATGGAACTAATTAGTTCCTTTTAATGGCACACAGATTAATTGCTTTGCCTTCTTCCATCCTTGACTCCACTAGTTCTGATCCCCTGCATCATTCTTACATTTTTATTCTGCTGATCACACTGATAATTGCCACAAACTCATTAATGTGAATTCTCATTTAATTCCACCTTTATGGTGATCAAGCCAAAGCAAGAGGGGGTGAGTTGAGTGACCCGTTGCCAATTTTTCCGTGGAGTCGGAATAACATGTGATAAAAGGATTTCCAGCAACAGATAGTCTGTCTGTCTATAGCTGCAACATGCTGCCTGGTCATACATCCAGCATAGCTTTGCATGACTGTGCAAAGTACTTTTGGCAGTGGGTTGCTGTTTTACTTGTCCTTTCTCTCACGTGTTGATTAACTGGCTGAGTTACCACTCTCTGCCTCTTTGCAACGACTCATGGTTTCTTACAGTTTAACAAAGAATTGCCTATTCATTTAGATCCATGTATCTGAGGCTCACTATCACAGATACTTATTATGCCAGATAATATAAGTTGACAAACTGCTTTGCAGAAATAGCCTTGCTTGCTATGGAGGACAGACATGGGGGTCTAAAACTATCAAAGCAGTGGTGTACATACCAGAAAAAATTTGGGAGAAACTAGGGTAGTTATGGCCACATGGCCACAGCCCCCAAATCTACAGAACACTCAGTAAAGTAAATTTTGAAAATATCTTTCTTGTTAAAGAGAATGATGTGGTATGATTTTTCTAGAAATGTATTCTTTCAGAATGAGGTGCAAATGGTGAGGATGTGAGGATCAGGAGGCTTCAGTTTATCTTTGCTCTTGTCAGGTGCAATAATTATTTGCTTAGGTGAGGAGCTGTAGGGAACTGGATTTTTTAATTACCTTAAAACATTGCTGCTGTAGAAAGCTGTGCAAAGAAGTCTCCTGGCAGTAGATAAAGGCTGAGGGGAGGAGGCCATAGCCCACAACCTGTTAACTTTGTGGAGGTCAGGGATAGTCTCTGGGTATGTGATGCTTATCTCCTATGAGCCAGGCTATGTCAAAGGGGGACTTCTGTGCACACACCCACCGCTACCCCAGAGAAGGCCTCACTCTTCACGAGGGTGCTACCAAAGCACCCACCCTTCCAGCCTAAATGACTGTGCAAAACCCAACACCTCCAGCCTCTGACTCATTCCTGCAAAGCCAGCATGACTGTGCTAAAACAACAACCCCCCCCTCACACACAGGGAAGGTACCAGGAGGGTTTCTAAGGGTATATAAACCCACCAGACTTCATGTTTCGCAGGCTTCTTCCACCATCACTCCCTGACGAACCAAGACACCAGTGAGAACCACCATGACCGTCAGAGACCTCTGGGTGGTGAATAATAACTTTTACTCTTTTTTTCTTTCTTTTCCCTTACACATTTTCTTGGGTGATACTTTTATGCCTTTGTGTTGCCCTATTGCTATAGATAATAAGCAAAACAGATACATACCTGTTTTGTTTTGAAAACAAATTGTTCTAAAATAAACCATATATATATGTACCTGTAAATACTGATCATCCAGTGTCAATTAACTTTAATTCACCCAAAGAAATCTACTAGCAGAAAAACAAAAGTTACTTCTGCCTTGTGGGGCAGATTGTAACAGGAGCAAACATTCTCACTGTAGAAGTGGTGAATACCTAGGGCTGATGTATTAGCCAAAGACAGACACAGATTTATTGAACATACACAGCGAATGAGCAATGAGATGAATGGGCTTTCACAGGGTCTGAGGTATGAACAAGAGGCTGGATAATCCACTCCACTGCAAACACAGCTTGGTTTTTCTGAAAGAGAAATTCAGTGCTACTCCAGAGTCCCTTTGCAGAAGCAAATAGTGCCACTGCAAATCAGTTTTTCGTGTGTGTCACACCACCACACAGAAACAGAAGTGTCTGTGACACAATGTCTGCTTCTGAGACAGGTTTTTATACTTCTGGCAGGACAGTCTTTGCCTTTGTCTTTGCCCCCAGCTTCAGAGTGGCTGTTTGCTGGCAGCATCAGCCCAAATGACAGGCTTTCCCCACTGTGTTAGCTCCTCTCCCGACCCTTCGGAGCTGAATGAGTCTGAATATAAAAGCATTTCTAGAGAGTGGAAGGAACAGGGACAGCCATTCAGTTCAACATGTTAAAGTTCAAGCATTATGCATTCCTCCTCTAAATTGTGAGCATGTTTTGGGTTAAGTTTTGGAGGATGACACCAATTCTGGAGTTGCATTCATTCTCACTCCAGTCTCCACATATGTTGGGGAGGGTCCAGGACCACTGTGGCTCTTCAAGTTTAATTATCTAGTATTTTTCCAGGTTTTTTTTGTAAACTAAAATATTGTTCTGGAAATCTGAAGCATGACTGAGGCATTGCAGCCAAAAACATATGGAGAAAAAACCCAACACTGACTTCTCCATCTCGTCTCAGCTCTGAGTCCTGTGCAGTATCTAACTAAATGTTAGAGTCAAAGATGGAACACCAACAGCTTTTTCCAAAGCAAGTGTAGAATGGTGTGTAGCACATGTTCAAAGAGCTTCCACTGTACAGGAGAGCATTACTCTTTACCCCAGTATGTTCAGAGTCAAACTTAGCTAGCATACGACGTTATGTTACATCAGTACTTTAAATTCCAGAAGCCTCAGCTGACCAGAAGACCAGTGTCAGTAGGGAAACTTAGAACTAAACCAGTTTGTTTTGAGATAACTGTTATTCCATACTCATGCTTTTCAATTTCAGAATGACTGGTGTTCCTTTGGCAAACTGTTGTGCCAGTTAGCGACAACAGCATCCCTCCCTTCTTAAAATCACTCAGTGGTTATGTGAGTGAGGCTTCCTCATTCACTTCAAAGCCAGCTGGGTACATGTGCTTTGTTGATGGCTTGAGCTAACAACCCCAACAGAAACATTCTGCACTGGTACCAGATGCATGCACATGGGGAGGCAGTGGTTTCTTTCTGTTGGGTAGGGAGCATTTCTGGTGTTTGAGCTTTTTTTCACCACCTCAGCTAGATCTGGGAAAAGATGTACTGGTCTGTGGTGTCAGCCTTATTTCATAATTATAAAAAAACTTCTGGCAGAGTAAGACTGCCAGTATGTTCAGACAGGCGATGGGACCATTTTTTTCTACTGGCACAACATCACATTCATGCCTATTTTAGCCTATATGGAAAAAAAATATTCTGTGTAGGCAAGACCTTGATTGCTGACCTGCCACAGCACATTTTAATAAAATATTCCAATACCCTTGCCCACAGAAACAGGAGTTTCCCTTCCCTATGGTTAGCTTTTTCTCCTTGCTGAAAGAAGATCCACATGGAAAAGTTATCCTTTATTATTTCTATTTCCAGTGCAAGTAGTGCACAAAAACTCTGCTAGCAGTATTGGTGGAGTATCAGTGATTTTCTATTGAATAGTATTGACTAAGCTGTGATTTGTTTTGCATCCGGTGTTCTGCAGCAACACAGGATTTTCAAATTATGTTTACCACAAAGAACATTTCATACTCATGATAATCTACAGCGTTTCAAAATATATCATCAATGCAGTGACTACATAGGCAATACAACAGTATATGCTTTGCAGTAATCTAAAGGTCCATAGATAGCCAAAGAAATTACAAAATTTATAGAGACAAAAGTTAGTAGATTAGTCCCTGAGAGTGCAGTCACTCTTTTCCTAAAAAAGGTTCAGTAATTTTTAATTAAAATGTGTACATTTTTAAGATCTGTATATGAATTTTGTATTCAAGTAAGAAGCATGGGCTTTACTGTAGCAGAGCAGTGCTAGTGTCAAAGGAGTCTCTGCTTCCTTTTGAGCTACAGACACTGGGTTTAACCTTTCCTACATGTGTAA
>NW_020955581.1:304953-305973 GCF_003031625.1 Empidonax traillii
TGGTAAATCAGTAGTTGCTAATATAAAAATTTGTATGTTCTCCAATACTCTTCATGTTTTATAACAGTAATTGCACTGTAGATAACAGAAAATGCCAAGATGTTAACCACTTGTTCCTTCTCCTTGTGATTTGTGTAAATTAAATTAGGCACATAAATTTATATCAATATTTCTGAAGAATTCTTACATCTTTCTAAAATCCAGAAGCTGTGCTAATTTTTGTTGCTGAGATGTGACAGCTACCCTTTGCATGGTGCCTTTGGATTAGTTTCATGGAGACAAATATATTCTCTTCAATGAGTGTGAGGTTCTACCATCAGATTATTTATGTTAATAGAAATCATTATCATAATTTCTTGGCTAACCAAATAGGAAATGAGACATAATCTAATGACTGCAAAAACAGTCGCACATTTCATACATTTATGTAAAATAACACATGATGATTAATGAAAAATCAATTGAATGTTCCTGGTGATTTTGAATGTAGATTGACTCAAACTCCCTACTTTTGTCCTATCTATCCTTTTTCTCTGTACCAGATTGAGAAGTTGGAACTCCCTTCACTATTATGATGCTACCTCTTCTGCCCAGAAAAAAACTTTCAAACCTCCTGTGCCTGCAGTAGCTCCCTTTAGACTAAGTCCAGTCAGAGAGCATCCCAAAATACACTTTTCAGGCTCTGCTCTTAAACTTGTTCATGAGACTTTCAACCACTAAATGGACAACCAAATTACTAAAAATAGTATCCTTGTATTTCTCTGTTTTTGTAAACATGACATTTTCCCATTTCCCAAGTAATTTTCAAGTGGTGGTGTATGTTTTCTCTCTCAGAATTTCTTGGACTAGAGGGATGGAACAAATAATCCTGGAAACAGTTTCCAAATGTATGAAGGACTAGAATGTGATTTGGAATAATCAGCATGAATTTGTGAAGGACTAATCCTGCCTGATCAGCCTGATGGATTTCTGTGATGAGATGACTGGCTTGGTTGTTATCTTGACTTTAGTCAAGCTTTC
>NW_020955581.1:307080-308299 GCF_003031625.1 Empidonax traillii
ATCAAGCATTGGAACAGCCTACCCAGAGAGGTGGTGGATTCACCATCCCTGGAGGTTTTCAAGCAGAGATTGGATGTGGCCCTTAGTGCCATGATATAGTAATTGGAGTTGGATCAGGGGTTGGACTTGATGATCTTGGAGGTCTTTTCCAACCCAATCTATTCTATGATTCTATGATTCTATGATCCTCATAAGAAAACTGAAGAAGCACAGACAGGATAAAGTGGACAGTGAGCCAGGTTGAAAACTGGCTGAACTGCTGTTCTCAAAGGGCTATGATCAGCTGCACATGTCCAATTAGAGGTCAGTGACTAGACTTGAAACCCAAGGGGTGGGTATCAGGGTTGGTATTGTTTAACAGCTTCATTAATATATGGTACTGTATATAACAGAAAGGTTAGAATGTATGGAGCTCACAGCTGGCAACGGCACAGTCGAGACCCTCTGGGTAAGAATCAAGGGGCAGACAAATAATGCAAGTTGTCATTGTGGGGGTCCGCTACAGACCTCCCAGCCAGGATGATGACACCAACAAATTATTCTTTGAGGAACTAAGGGACTCTTCCAAGTCAACTATCTTTGTCCTTATGGGGAATTTCAACTTGGCAGAAATTATCTGGGATCATCACGCAGCTGGTTCAACCCAGGCCAGAAAATTCCTAAAAAATCTGAATGACAACTTTATGGAACAGGTCCTAAGGGAGCCAACGCAGAAAGATACACTATTCTGTGATTAAGTGACTCTGTCATTGTACTTCATAAGAAGAAATATTTCCCGTTATATACACTCTTTTCGCTATCCAGGTCTGATAATCTTAAATTGCCAATGACAACCATACTAGAAGACAATTTTTTCCCCTAGGCAAAAATATAACTATCAGTGCCTACTTGTTAGACATACAGTGAATTATTTTCAAGAAAACAGTGACTAAATGAACACACCATGCTACCAAATAAATACCTAATTTACATCATGATCAATATCATAAAACTTCATTTTTGGTATTGCATGAGTCTCTGATAAAATGAGGAATGTTATGCAGAAATGTGAGCTAAATATAAGATATGCTTGTGATTTGCTATAAAAGACAGTGGTATATTTACAGATGTAAAAATGTTGTCCCATTTTAATCAAGTAACTCCACATATCTGAATGTTGTTAGGATTCTCACCTTTCGTGTTGGACAGCCTCAGATGTTGGTGGTTAGTCTTTCAACTT